>NC_134460.1:154148404-154448404 GCF_047948215.1 Lycorma delicatula
ATACATAAAAAAAAAATTGCCTCATAATATCAGTACAGCAAACATACATCGTAAACTAACCAGGGTCACATACATACCCCTTATACTTACTACCTGCGGACGCCATCAGATACGGGAGCAGAGTGTCCGGCGGCCTCTTCACGTCAAGGCGACCGCCACATGTATGGGGGACCCCCTAGTCGTTCACTCGCGAACCTGTCCGCCCCCGCACTCTCCGACGCCGCCTATTCCTTCGTGACTTCTCCCGTGCTTGGAGGTCATCATGATTTTCTCATAGTGATCGCCTTCCAAGTTTTCTTTCTTTTCTATCATTATGTCCATCAGCTCCTCAGGCTGGAACATTACTTCCTTGCCTAGTATGTCAAATAGCTCTGTCATAGGTCCTTCGTATCTCGGGCAGTGGAAGAACACGTTGTACGGCGTTTCCTCCTCCTCGCATACCGGGCAGTTTTGTTCATCGTCGAGGCCGTACTTATGAAGGTGTGCTCTGTGTCCCCCATGGCCCGCCGTAAACCGGGTAAGGCAGTAATCCAGCGAGCCATGAGCTCTCCCTCGCCAGCGCCTTACATCTCTCACCAGGCGGTGTGTCCATCTGCCTTTTGTGCTGCCGTCCCACCGTTCTTGCCACTTGTTCTCTATCTCCTCCGTCGGTGTGCGTGTCCATCTTCTTCAGTTTGCGGGAGAGAGGCCCCCAAGCTCGCGTAATCTTATCCGTATTTCGATTACCAGATCTGTCTGAAGGATTCTCGCAAGTACTTCTATCGCGTCCTTCGACACGGTCCTGTATGCCGCCGTGACTTTTAGGCAGCACCTCCTGTGTAAGGACTCCATCGTGCCTTTGTACTTTTGGTACTTCGTTACCTCCCCCCATACCTCTGCTCAGTAGAGTAGCGTTGAATAAACTACGCTTACAAGTAGTTTCCTCCTTTACTGCCTCGGGCCATGGCAGTTCGGGAGAAGGGCAGCGACTAACATCCTTGTTCTTTCGGCTTTTTTACACGCCTCCTTTACGTGTATGCCGAAACGAAGCCGGGCGTCTATCCAGACGCCTAGGTACTTGACCGCCGATCGTGACACTATTCTTTGTTCTTCTAGCGGTATCATTATGGTGGGTCTTCGTTTGGCCTTGTGATCACGAGCGTACGGTCAGATTGGACAGATTACAATACTTTCCCTTCTAAAGTTGTGTTCTGCTATAGCGCTACCTAGACGGGAAAGTAATAGAATTAAATACGCATTCGTTTATAAAGAAAACCGATTAGTAAAAAATATCCTGTTGAAAAAGATATATTATTTAAAAAACATTTAATTTTCTTCCTGACTGAAGCTGTTTATAGATGATTATTATTATTTTCTCACATTTTGTTACTTATCTTTAATAATATTTAAATAAAGTATGATTTTCTATTGAATAACTGAAAAAATAATTTTTTCTTAATTTTGTACGTTTTTCTAGGTATTTAAATTCTCACTGCTTTCGTGATAATCTCCTCTTTTCCTTTTTTGTTCTCGTATGTAACAGAACTGCGATAGTTTTTTAAACGCGTAATGTAGTCGCTGGTGAAATTAATTTGAGTCATCTCCGTTATTGTATACTTAGTGTGTATGACGTAAAATTGGTCGCGTAAAGTTGTTTCAAACAGTTTCTTCGTTTAAGTGAATCCTTTTATTGCATATTTCAACTTACAAAAGATTTGTTTTAAATTGTATAATCCTTCTTGTTCAGTTCTTATTTTCAGTTTTCTTTTCGTTTGATTATTTTGCGGTCGTAATAATCTGTTTGTTCGCCCGAAAAAAATTAAAAAAAAAAAACAGTCATATCACTTTTGAGTGTTAAAAATGTTTGATCGGAACGTACCCTGTAACAATAATTCACTCTTTAAATCGGTCGACAAATAAGTTTAGTTATAGTACAACGTATAGGTTAGACTTGTATGACGTAACTCGAAAATTTAATTTACGACTTTGGAAAACGTTTATACTTTGGCAAAGCGTCCATAAGTTTCATTCTGAAATCATCGGCTAACGGTAAGCAAAAATAACGTGAACGAGTCATCTCTGCCTATATTTATCGGTTTACTTTACATGTAACACCAACTGTGACCGGTCGTCCTATATTATTTCAATTAAACGTTTATAATAAAAATACTACTGGAACGCGTTTTGTTTTCGTTATTAAAGGACGGGCGATTAGAATATGGGAGAAGTATCTAATTTCTGTCAATTTATTCTCCTTTTTATAAATATCTTCGTTAAGTATTATTTGTATTTATCTGGTCGGTAAGTTCAATACGTCTATTTTACTTTATCGGTTATTTAACGATACTTTTATTATGTTATAATAAATTTGAATTTTATACCGCACCTTGTCGAGGGCGTTTTTACATTAAATTATTTTTTATACTTGTAAACTTCTCTTCTGATGTTCATGATTTTTCTTTTAACCTAAAATCATAAGCCGAGCTGGATTTAAAGTACACAATAGTCGTGGAAAATTAATCTATATTTATATTATTATATAAAGCGGAAGAGGGATTTTGTTTGTTCGAGATAAAAAAAATTACTACTCTATCAATCGCAACCAAATTTTTACCCGTGGCGTAACTGAGAGAAGGTTTTTGGATATATTTTATCTCGAAAAATCGAGAAAAAAATGTCGTGAAGATTTACCGGTTGAAGTACAAACTTTAATGAATTGAATTAATGAACTGCGACTAAATTTCACAATTTCATTAATTCACAATTGAATTAATGAATGTGACTGTGTCTCGATCGCTGTGGGAGCCGAGTTTGAACTGAATGATTGGAAGCGATCGAATGAATAATATTACAAAAATAATAGAATTAAGTTTACGTTAAATAAAATAACATTAAATATATTTAAAAAATTCCTGTTTAACAATAATCGGTTTCCCGTGCGTACTGTGAGTGAGGGTAGAGTGGCGAGGTATGCGATTACCTCGTGGGAGGCTAGATCGATCATCACCATCAACCGATAACAAACGGGATGCCCGTGGGGCGCTGTTTTGGGAGATGCGATGGGATGTTATGCAATATATCTGCAAAACGAGGTATTGGTTAGTAGATTGAAGGCTAACTTTTGCATGAATCAGTTACACTCTCGATCTAACAGATCACGGGTATTCGGAAATCTATGTAAATATTTCCGAATACCAGTATATATATATATTATATATTCGGGTATACGGGATATATTTTTATATATGAAGTTTGTTTGTTATCGCATCATGCGAGAACTAACCGATCGATTACTTTCAAATTAGCAGGATACATTCGCATTACCCTAGGGAGATTTTAAGCCATCGACCGAAACCCATCGGGTTGGTCTACTGGTGAACTCGGTCATCGAAAATCAGCCGATTTCGAAGTCGACAGTTCCAATGTTCAAATCCTAGTAAAGGCAGTTACATTTATACGGATTTGAATACTAGATCGTGGTTACCGGTTTTCTTTGGTGTTCGGGTTTCAATTAACCACACATCTCAGGAACGGTCGATCTGAGACTGTACAAGACTAACACTTCATTTACGTTCATACATATCATCCTCTAAAGTAATACCTTACGGTGGTTCCGGAGGCTAAACAGCAAAAAAAGCCATCGACCGAGCTTCCTTGAAGGTTAAGATAATAAAAATATTCATTATTTGTTCGCCTCCCAAGAAGGGTGAAGGTGTGAATTAAAGATATTCATTAAGGAAAAAAATAAATTAATCCTTTTACTTTATTATTCAAAGAAATAAGTTATGAATTTTTTGTCGTCAAAATTGGGTATACTTTAACTACCTAACTCGCATAATTACCTTTTGTAATTTAGTTTTGAGGATAACGTACAGTGCGCGGAGCCCTCGTGGTAGATGGAAATAGCGACCGAATCAAGCTCTGCGGGTGTCTAGGGCGCCCGTCCCCCTGGGAGATTTGGAATGGCGAGCCTTGAGGTCCTGGAGTTGGCTTTGGGATTCGCCTGGGCAGATCTCAGCTCCGAGGATCCACGTTCTCGTGGCTAGACGGGCCGGCTAGTTGTTAATATATGTATTTTTTACATCCGACAGAAACGAAGGATTTTTAAGTTAACATCGGCTCCGCCTCGTCTCATAGTGTAAGGGTTTTTTTTTGCTTTGATAAATAAATCTGCGTCTGTATAATAGCAACCACGCTTCTCTACAGTTAATGACGTTGAAAGTACGAGTAAACAAACAGGTATCAAATTTATTTTTATTTTTTTGTTTTCTTTGACTCTTTTTTGTGTTTTGAATCATCGGCTTGTTTATATAAAAAGGTTTCATAAAAAAATTGCAGCTCGATCCATCCTAACAAATTTTACACATTTAAAAGAAATAATATTGTTTTTATTTAATATTTTACTACTTTCCGTCTTGAACTAATAATTGTTATTTTTAATTTTTTTTATTATTTAAATATATTTTTATAATTTATTAAAAATTGGTTACTTATTTCAGAATTATTATGAAAATATTTAATAATATTGTGAAATTATAAGATAATACAATTTATTTAAAACATAGATATCTCTGTTAGATGTAAACTAATAAAACGGTATGGAATTGTGTCGTTTCAGGCGAATTAGATAATCTGTTATCATTTAGATTTTACAATTTTTAAAATCTATTCCTTCAAATTTAAATTTCAAATTTTTTATCGATCCAATACGTTCCACTGTGTTAATAACACAGCAATTTGTATCGGTAACACAAAATATTTCATTATTTGCACCGATCGTGTGCAGCTCAGCGATCCTTGTGGTTCTTAAAGTTCGTTACTTGGACTATACGTTGATAACGGCCTGCCGTGGAACCTACATGTTGTGTAAAACAATGCGCTACAAAATAGCACGGCTATTGCACGGCTTACTGTCGCGACTATGGTTACTCTTAAATATAATTACGTAAAAGACGATGCTCCATTCGCTTTCCATTACGATTCCCAAATTTTTTGTTCTATTAACTCTTTTGTAGCGGCTGAGCTACAACTGTTCCCGTCAAGACGTTTATCAGCGATACTTGGCTCCCTTGTTACGCGATTTACAAACGTTTCGTAACGATTTAAAAGATCTATACGTTAAAGGTACCTTCCTTCGAGTTCGTTCGCGTTTCAAGCGAATATTTTTGACCGGGATAACCCGTTTATACGCACCTACATACGCCATACTGCATTCCGGAAGAGAACTACAAAGTTTCCCGCGGAGACGACTACAATGGAAATTTGAGCGGACAGATCTTACGTCAAGACGTTAAAAAGTTTTTTCCAAACGATTTTTTTTTTATTTATGTAATTCATTTTTAACTCTTTTTGTGACTTCGTAGGATCGATCTTATCGCCGAGTGGCGGTCTCTTCACATCATTTCAAGTCGTTATCATTTTTATTGGTCGTTTAAAAAACCACTCCTGTGTTATCGTAGTTGAAATAAAATGCAATCGGACCGCCTTACTTGATGTCTGTGTAGCAGATAACTTTTATGTTAATGTAAAGATTCAAAACACGGGAATAGAAAAATCGATTAACGGCTGAATCTAACTTCACATCGCTCCTTTTTTACGCCGATCGTTTTTATTTATTCGTACTTTAAGCCGATCCGGTCTCGTCTATAGTTAGATGATAGATGTGAAGTTAACGTTTTTACAAAGATTGTATTCTCGAGGAGTATTAGTAAAGTTGGATCTCCCTTTTGGTAATGCCTTAATGATCCTAATCTTAACTAAAGTTTTTTCCAACGTTTAATTTCCTTGCAAAGGTTACTCGAAGAAGGTTAGTCGTTTTCGCATCTGTTTGTTTGATTCTGCATTTTTATTCTCTCGTTAAAGGACTCGCCTATAGCGGTTCGAGACGTTTTCTTTCAGAATGAAACAGTCGTAACCCGAGTTATCCGCTACATATTAAATTTTACTCTGTTATTTTTAAGACGAGATAAAATCTATTATTAATTTTTTTTTGTGACGTATTGAATATTTTTTTTGAAAATTTCATCGAAACTTTAATTGAAAGAGCGTTAAACAATCTGTTAACCGTCGTTACTTTACAATAGTCTTCTAACCGCTACTAGCTGGATCGCCGAATTAGTATGTTTGTTTGTTTGTCGGTTAATATTAGGGGATTTTAGAAAGGGATCTGAAGCGGTTGAAATACAAACGGATAAAATTTACATTATAGAGAGTTTTAATGGTGCGACGATAACTGCGCTACGAACTAACATTCGTGTAGGTCTTCGTGTTGTATTCTTAAGCCGATTATTTCGAGCCCCGACTTCCAAACTTAACGAAGTTCACCGTGTTGTGGAGGGGATCTGTATAGATTATTTACGCTCGTAGCTTTGGGTTCCGCTAATACGGACTAATTACGCGAGTTACCTTAAATTAAAAGTGTTTAATTTAAAAGTAAATTAATAAAAGCGTATTGATTTTTTTCACTGCTATTATTATTAGCGTTTGAAATTAAAAATAAAATAAAATACTTTTTCGTCCCTTTTTTTTGCTTATTTTGTCTAAAGTTTTATTTATTAACAACGATTTCGTTATTGCCTGTTAACATTAATAGATCGTAGGGTTTGTTTTATATGTTTTAACGCAAATTTGTTTTATATGTCACAGTTATGGAAATATTCGTAACGAATTATTACTTATTTTTATCCGTTCCTTTAACATTTTATCAACCCTCTCGTATTTCAACTACAAGATATCCGTCTAAAGTAGGCCTGCTTAATTCTGTTTGACTCCCCCGGCGTCATGTTAGGAGGACCAAGCCCGTTGACGTGACCGAATTTTAATATATTCATAATATATTAACGGTGAAGAAAACCGAAGGTGGTTTTGTTCTTCCCCGTTCTTTTTCCATTAACTCAAGAAAGTTTCATTTAATACTTAGATGTTTCTGTGGGATAGTTTAAGAGAATTGTTTGTTTTTTTTTTACTTTAATTCATATATATATCTAATTTGTATTCATGAAGAATATGGTAAAACATTCTAAAAATATATCCTTTAAGATCTCTTAACAATCGATTTTTTTCCATGTTTTCATGGCGCTTAATTTGCCGTTTTGAACCAGGGCTTTTATAGTTATCTACCTTTTATTCTTGGTATAACGGTTATTTCAATCAGAAATGAGTGTTATAAAAAATTAAATTTGATAAGTTCATTTTAATTATATATTTAAAAAAAAAAATTGGTTCTCGAATTAAGATTAAATCTTAAAAAATATTCTCTACATTAATTGCTACAGAGGTAAAAATATTGTTAATAAACGCCGTAAGGTAAGACTAGTAGTCGAAATTCGGGCCGATGCAACATTTTCAGTTTTTGCCACCAGACCGTGCTTTAGAACTTGCTGTTTGGTATACAAATTTTGCTGAAATCCCAACTAGAAGAAGTGTTAAACAAATTTTAGAAATTACTTCACAGCACACAAAAATTTCGATTTTTTGCCGTAGCTTTAATTAAATCAAAATTTTTCTGGTTATGCAAGGCCTAGAATACCGTCGGTGAAATTAATCCGTTTGGATTAATTGATATTACTAATTAATTTATAATACTTAAAATTTCTAATACAAAAGTAGAATGCATCGATCATGTTAAAAAGAGAACGCGCAAGATTGCGTAACGCGAAGCTATGTGACCAGAAGTCGGAAGACTAAAACAATAAAATGTAGGGAACTGTTTACCTATACAGTGATCGGCCGGTTTAAAGATTATTAGGGTAATGCCATAAAAGAAAATATCAGTAGATGAAATGATATGAAAAGGGCTATTCGGGCTATATGTTTTAACAAAATTTCAATCTGTGGTAAACCACAGCACGGTTTATCTTCCATCAACCGGTGAAAATACCTGTAGGCCGAAGAACCCCGTAAACTTGACGGGTATACTCGCAAAGAGTTTATTCCTGAATTTTTTATCCGGGTATAAAACCTTTTTTAAAGATTTAGCTAGCCCTAAATTACTAAAGAAGTGTGTGTCTTCACACAAATACCCAAAACGTGAACGAGTCGTTTAACACTGTTGTACGGACACGGGTTCCGAACCCATGTATCGTACACGTTTTTTTACAACTGTGTACGATGCTGTGGTGACTTTCAACGATGGAAATATCGGTAGGTTAAACATAACGAACGTTTGGGGGTTTGGGGGATGGATCCCCAGAAGTTTGGGGACTAGCTCTTGGTACCTTCTGTCCTGGTAGAGTATCCCTCCACAATTCTATTAGCAGTGCCGATAATGCTACAACTGCTTCAAGTAGAACTAATCGGGTATATATGTGTTCATTTTCTGAACTTTAGCGAGCAATAAATTTATTTGTAATTAATTATACGTTTGCTTTTGCTGTCACTAGTATGAAGAAACCTTCGTGTATGTGCGTGTGTACGTCCAAAAAAAAGAAATTAAAAAGAATACTTAATCAGTTGTACCTAAATAAAAATATATTAGTTTTTTCAACTTTTTAGCGTTTGATATCATTAAATGTATATTTATATTGTTTCAGTGTCGTTTGAAGTCGTAAACTGTATTCCAAAGCTCTATTACGTTATAAATTAGTTCAGAAATTTAATTTTTTAAAAATCAAGTTTTATTTAACGAATTAACTATAAAATTTAGATTATTATTACTGGTATGCATGATCTTTGCCGTCATTTTTATATTTATTACTGATGATACTTTTAACTAAAGTGAAGGAAATAAATCGTGGAGATAACATGACAGGTTTAGTGATATTTTAGCGATGTGTATGTACTATTTCAGTGTTATCGACCACTATTACATAAAACATGGTAAAAAGAGGTATGTAATAATTTCGAGCGAATCCACGCTAATGTTTTCCATTGTTATTCGGATATTTCAAGCCTGATTTGAAAAAATGTTTCATTTTGCTATAATACGGACCGTTAAGATTTTCGTAAACTATTTACTTCACTGCCTCAGTGAAATCTCAAAATGGCAGCCGATTAAAAACATTTAATCGGCTGCCATTTTGAGATTTACGAACATAAAATGTCTATATTTATTTATTATAAATTTTTAATTTAAAAGGATATTCCATATTTTACCAAAACGGCTGCCTTTTCTGGAAATATAAATTTTTATTTTAAAAACAAAAAATGGAAATGAAATGGCGTTTCAGGATCCATCTGTATAGAACTTTATTCGTTGCGTTGATGTTAGGAATACACTATCGAAATACTGGACGATGTTTTACTTTCCCGTTACATAACACTGAAGCAGAACTATATTTATAGAAGGGAAAGTATTATAATCGGTCCGAATCGGGCGTATGTGGATTTCACCTGATCTTCACGTTTTGACTGCAAAGGAACCCAAAAAACCCGGATGGAAACGGGATGTTAATGTCCATGTGTTCGGTGTCGGCCTCTAAATCACCTTATATCTCCAGTAATAATGGACCTTTTTTTACCAACTTGGTCAGATTACGTCTATATACGGGGCATTGATGCCATTAAATTTTCAGCTTAATAGTCAAGGGGGTGGGGCTGCAGAACAAGGGAGCAAGGTCACCCTCAGTATCTCGAGATTTCGCCTAATAAAGGTCATATTTTTCTTATGCACATTTGTTAACGATTAAAAAGTATCGGCATTTGCGAAAAGAATTTTTTGCAAATACCGATACTTTTTAATGTATCGTAACCCCACCCCAAAACATGTTCGTCAGCTATGTTGTATCGTCACAGGTGAGCGGTAAAATTAAGTAAACGAATAGTGTTTAAAGTGTAAAAAAAGGTAACTCTGTCTGGTCGGGTCTCGAACTCGATCGCCCGGTCGACTCTGTACCTAGTGCGTTAAACCTCGTGGTTATACCAGTCTGGCGACCGTACAAGAGAAATTTGTTCAGTGTAAGTTGTGATATTACATTAATTTAGTTAGTACCGACCGTCACCGCTAGTGCCGCTACACCCGCCCGAATTTAAATACCGCATGCACGAGCGCTTCAGTTAGAATTGTTGAATTAAATAAACGGAAAAATATTCTATTTAAATAAAATAATATATATTTTAAATTAAGTTGTGTGCCGTGCATCAGAAACAACCCACAGTTGTCAACTTTTTTTTACCGCTTTGTAGAAAGAAAATCATAACTAATGATGACACTAACGGTCATTAATTATTTATTAATCGGTGGAATTATCTGAAAGAGAAATCTTTTTCCTTTATATTTTTTTATCGAATACAATTAGTAAGCACAGATAACCGACCTCAAATAGTAGTCACATAATAACAAAGGATCACTGTACTTATTTCTAGTATATTATATACTATTTAATATCAATCTTAAATCAGATGACCGACCGCTAATCATCGGTTCCTTCTGTGTGTTTTGAATAGACTATCTGCGTAAGATATCATTGTATTGTTAATGCAGAAATATAACTATTATTATTTATTAGAAAGCATTCACCTTTTTTTTTTGAAAAATTATTAAAAAGTTACTTGTATTTTTCTTTATCCGATACCTAAAATAGTTATCAAATAATATGATACAATACCTAAAAAAGGTACTTGTATCTTCTTTATTAGCGCTCGGTTAATGAGTTTTCGGTGAGATACGATATTTGCTTCTTACCGATAACAATTTATTTTAATCCTTATTTAATGGGAAAACCAAGCTGCATGAAGAATTATTTCTTATACTCGTGAATGAAATACATTGTAGTAAAAATAGCTGATTTAGTGATTACCGGATTCTGTTTATTCCCGCCGTGTTGTGGCCTGGAACATTATTTACGTCTACAGTATATAATAATCGACGTCGCATATTGGTGAAGTAACATTTGAAGATTTCATTATAATATTTTCCCGCGACTCGCCGTTTATCATTCCAAAAGTATTCTGTTGATATGTGATGTCAACATTCATGTCAAGTATTAACATCCGTTGTTCTCTAAAATAAGTTTTTTTTTTACTTCAACATTTTGGGAATTTTTATTCGAATTTAAAATTTTAATTTTACGAACAATTACGATATTAGATATGTATTTATTTAAGTTATTATTAGAGTAAACGTCTATAGAATTGCGATTGTTTTAATTTACTTTAAGTCGGCTACACTTATTAACTTATATTTATAATATATGAGAGATGCGATGATGGTAAAATAGTATTGTCGGGGCAGAATGCCAATATACAGTCGGATGATATGGTACAGCGAGTGCAACTTTGCTTACCTACGACTAGGTAGTAATTGCCAGCTTAAATAGTACATTAAAGCGTCTTACGGTTATTTTACCGATTATTCTAAGTGTCCATTACACTGTTACTAGCCATCGATGGTAATTTTTTCGCTTTCGCTTACTTGCTGTCAACGCTAGGTGACATACGTACTAAAATATATATATACATATTAGGTTCTTCATCTTTTAAACATTTTTGCTACTAAAAAAATTACCACGATTGGCATGGGGCCCTGTTAAAAAATTTGCATATTAAATTGACGTAGTTTAGGTGTATTTGTTTTATGTAGTAAGTTAATTAGCTAACACGTAAACCACTTCTCTTTTTACACCGCATTTTCACGTATACGAGATCTGTTCAGAAAATAACCGAACTTTATTTTTTTTTAGTCTTTATTACCAGTTTTACAGATTACTGGCCCTTGTTCCCTTCAAAGTACTCCCCTCTTCTATTCATTCACATTCTTTTCCCAGCGGTGTTTCCAATTCGCCAAGCAGTCCTGGGTATCTTCATTTGAAATAGCCTTTAAGGTCCGTGACGAATTCTCTTAATATCATCAATAGTCTTAAAACGGCGTCCTTTCATCACTGATTTTAATTTCAGAAAAGAAAAAATCCCAAGGGCCTTTTCTGGTGAGTAGTGGGGCTGAGGAAGGATAATCATCTGATTTTTGGCACAAAACTAACGAATTGACAAAGCTGAGTGTGCGAGCCCATCTTCGTGGTGAAGAAACCATGCGTTTTCTTGCCACAAATCCGGTCTCTTTTGCGGATTTTTTCACGTAACCGTTGTATAAAATGCCGTGATAGTACCTTCACTGTTTCACCTAGAAGCAAGAATTTAAAATGCACGATACCATTAAAATCGAAAAAGCAGAGAGCGTCATTTTAACATCGGATCGAGACTGACATACTTTCTTTGGGCGTGGAGGTCCTTTGCCGATTCATTGTGATGATTGAACTTTTGTCTCGGTGTTGTAGCCGTAAACCCAGCTCTCATCTTCCGTTATGATTCTTTGCATGAATGTTTCATCGTCATCGGCTTGTTCAAGAAGTTGCCGACAAACATCCACTTGATGTTCTTTCTGCTGTTCGGTCATCAAACAAGGAAAAACGTTTGCTGCAACTCGATGCATGTTCAGTTGTTTAGTCAAAATATCACAGTATGATCCGCATCACAAATCGTAGTTTTTTATTTGATGTATTTTATTATAACCTGATAATGACGTCATTATCATTCGTTTAGGTTTCCCCTGCTGCAATTTTTAACAACATTACTGATTTTTTAATGTTTCAGTTTTGACGCCACAGTATTGCGGAAACAAAATATTTTATATAAAGCAACAAAATACAATAACTTTATCGATGAGCTAGATCATTTATTTTTCAGGTCAATCAAAGTGATATTTTGCGCATGCGCAGAAATTATTAGTGATAATATAAATATAGTGTTATATGTGAAAAAATCATTCCTTATGAGAGAGCAAAAAGAATTGCAGTTTCTGAAATAAAGACGAGAAGGTCCGTCTTTACTTCACAAGCATTCCAGCCCGAATTTTGCAAAGTTTCGATGGTAATGATTCATACCTAAATTTTCATCGATCAAAGCATACTAACGTCAGTCAGGGCGATTTCAAGTTCTTCGCACAGATCCTGTAGGTATCTAGCATAAAACTTATTAGAACACCTCTGGGATAAGGATCAAGAGTAAATTCAAAAAGCCGATCTGCAAAGATACCGAAAGATGTTCCGTATTTTCTTTGTTGTACCCTCATCGCGCACGTTATTCTTCGGTATAGCCTTGTCTCTTTACTACGGATGATAGTTGCACGTCAGTGATTTTGCTATTATCGACTCAAATTTAGCTGCCAAAAATTGATTTTTCTTCAAATACCCGGTGACGCACGGGAGTCGGATGGTTTTGAACTGCTTAGTACTGTGAGCGTGGTGGTGAATGGTGAATGTCGTGATGGAAATAGTTCTGCTCCTCACAAGACGCCATTTCAGTAACAATGGAGCCACATTACAACATCGGATGTTCGCTTACAGCAGTTTTGTTAGAAGCGGTGAGTATATTACAGCTACGCGACGACTCCTTCGTATTAAATTCAATCTCGGTCGGCATGGAGCTGTTTCGATTCGTAACACAATCCTCAGATGAGTAACGTTTAAGATAAATCGGAAACATTATGAATAAGAAGCATAAAGGCCCGAGACTCAGTGTAACGATACCGGAAAACAGCAAGAGTAAGTGAAGCGCTTATCAGAAGTCCAAGACGGTCAGCTGGACGACATGCTAGTGAGTTCGCGATCAATCGTAAATCTGTTAATTCATTATGTAAAATTCGTCTTAAGTTTCCACCCGACCAAAATTCTTATTTTGCAATAGTTAAAAGTGACAGTTTTTGATGCACGCGTGGATTTTGCTTACAGAACGCAAGTTATTTTGGTATCGAATGAAAATTTAAGATTAGTGATGTGGCTTATTTTCATCTGAACGGGATCGAAAATAAGCGAAACCTGCACACATCATTCACCAGCGTCCCCTGTACTCTTAACGAGTGACAGTCTGCTGCGCCCTTAGCTCTTTTGGCATTATCGGATCGTGTTTTTTTTTTATAAAGAAAAAGGCGTTAAAGTTACTGTTAATTCGCCTCGATACACACCCAACGGTTCAAACGTTTTTCAGGCCATAACTGCGAAGACGAGGAATCGCATTAAAAGATGTTTGATTCCGACAAGATGGTGCCACAGCACACACCACAAACGATTCAATGTTCAATCCGACGCATGTCTCCTGGACACATCATCTCCCGTTTTGGAAATGTTCTGTGGCCTCCAAGATCTCCCGACTTCTCAGTCTGCGACTATTTTCTGCGAGGATACGTCAAAAGCAGTGTCTATAATCACAAATCCCACGATTTGGACGTGTTATATAATGCCATAATTCAAGAAATTGCTACCGTTTCTCCAGAGATGTTGGTCCGTGTGATGACAGATTTCGAGAAGATACTTGAGAACTAAATTCAAATTGATGGAAGTCTATTCTAGGACATTATTTTTCATTAATAAGGTGAACATAATTACATTCAAACGGCACGTATTGAGCTTTAATCTCAGTAAATATAATTTAATTTTAAAATGAACAAAGTATCGCTTATTTAAAAACCGTCCGTCTGCCGTGTGTCACCGGTACTAAAGAGCCATTGTAGAGGAGGTTCAGGCCTTATTAAGGACAGCCTTAGTTTGTTTCGTCTAAACTATAAATCTTTCGATCAAATTTCCGCCGGTTGCTTGTTATTTTTTTAATTACCGATTTTATACATATTAAAGGATTAAGTTTTACCTTTAACTATATTTAATCGTAAATAAAAATCCATTTAAACGTAGAACTCGTAACAGTGTTATATTAATCATGAGCATCTGGTTTTTAGAGTTTTATTTCCATTATCTTGTTTAGCCCGATAGGAACACGTGGAAGAAAACGTAACATTAAATCGGAAGTCTCGTTTTTATAACTCCTTTTCGAATGAAAAAAATTATTTTTGCGGTTGGAAAATTATTATGAATAAAAGTACACCGGTGCTGCGTAGATCAAGGTTACTAGTGTTATTTTTTGCATACTACAAAAATCCTACACGTGACACATTTTAATCGTCTAGAATTATCTTTTGCCTTTCTAATAAGGACATATGTAGAATGCTCTAGGAAATATTTATATTAAACGAGTGTAGTTTTAATGAAAATCGCCCGATTTTATCTTTGCGCTTTCAGGCGAAGATGTTTTAAGGAACCTTCGCGGTAAGAAACTAAATCATTATCGACGTATAATCTGATTAATTGTTGTAGCAAACGCTTTGCAACTGTGCACTTCGATTAGAAATTAAAGAATCGAGCAGGGTGAAGAACCGGTGGTAATGAGAACGTATTTCTAGTCGGGTCAGTTTCTGGGAACTCTCATTTTCGTAACAAATTTTTTAGCATAATCTCGTCAATTCGGTCTTCGAAATCGGTCAAGTGATCAGGTCTCTTCCGTGAATCTAATTTATTTGTTCTAATTTTATCGTTATTTTCATCAAATAATTACTCGAACTGATTTATCTTTTTTCAGTTATTTTAGACACAATGTAGTCATCGGTCTATCATCATAAACTTAACGAATTCATGTTAAGGAAGTTGAGAAAAAGAAAAGAGTGCGAAGTTAACCGTTTACCTCCAACAGTGACTGATAATAATCACGAGGTCAGAAGCGCGCATTCGCGGTACGTTTATTGTAAGTCCAGAAAGTCTCTATCGAGGCCTGTGAAATTATATTAAGATTACGTCACTAGTAGTTTTTTACCTGAATTTTTTGTATATGATGTATTTATAATGTACATATTTTTATTTTCAAGTTATACATTTTAAATATATTGTACCGTTTTCCTGTCGGGTAATAGTTTTTATGCGCAATTAACAGGTAGTCTTTTATTGATTAGACTAGTCAATGTTTGCAATCCATGTTTATCGTAGGTTTATTACCCTGGCCGCTACATTACAGCGACTACCTTTAATTTTCGTTGTTTAACTTCAACGTTATTTTTATTCTTACGAGTAAACGTGAATTATTTTGTGTTTTTAAAATTCTGTTTCGTATACTCGTAAATGAATTTTACATATATAGAATGAACTAGTGCAGCGCCGTCATAATTAATGATTCGAATCGTACTAATTATTAAACGTTTAAAAAAGTCATTTATTACCTAACTAATGACGTTATTGAATCGTCACGTTTTGGAAGGGTTATTTATCTTACTAGAGCGCTACAGTTTTTTTCTTTTTATCGCTTTTGTTAAAGATAAAAAGCCAGAGGAGGTGAAGAATCGTTTGTTCCTTTTTCCTTTTCATTCGATTTACTGAATCCGACTACCCTTGACGACGCAGTTGTTGAATCGAGATAGGGCCGACGGTCGATTTATTAAAGGACAGAATATATTAATCGGAAATTTGATGTAATCCACTATGTTTTATTCAAAGCTGTTACATTCAGATAGCGGTATTTGAGAGAAGACTATAAAAACGAGTATGTTGTTCGACGAGTAACGTACGTCGTACAACATTTATAAAACTAAAGAGTTAATAAATTATTTCCTACTAAAATTATTTTTTTCGATAATATTAATTTTATTTCAACGATAAAATGCAGTAGCGGTTTAAAATTAATATGTATTGTAGATATTTATTTATCGTGTCGGATTATTACATCAAAATGCAATTCGTCTACAAGCCAAAATATTTCAAGTCAAGAGTAGCCGTTCGTTTATTGGTTAGCTATTACTTTTTATGAATATAAAGTATTTAAAGCGCGCGCACACATCCCGCACAAAGAACGTAATCCGGGTTAGTAACTCTGAATAGGCTAGTCCAAAGACCTTCAAACTTGACACAGTGAGTTCTGTACAGATTGTTGCAGTTTAATCGCCCCTGGGGATTTTCCTGTAAACTATGCGAAATACAAAAATGATCTAAATTATAGTTACTCAGATCGGAAGGGGACACCTCATGGGGATCTTGACCTTATTTCAAGGTTATCACGATGTTTTCAAATGGCATGACCTATTTTTGACCTTACCCATGATAAGAGCAAAACCGTTTACATTGGAATATGTGGTCACGCATATTACCTGGATCTTTTTTTAAGGTCATACGGCTAACCGTCAGAGATAGTTTTAGAGTTATACGTGTTTGAAGGTCGTGAAATATTTCTGGAATACTTATATTCCAGGCCATTTATCTTACAAACTGTGGGAAAGAGCATAGAAATGACTTTACAGGAGTTATGGGGATAGGAAGGGGATATCCGACTGTGACCTTGACCATGTCCTTGAAGTTCCCATTTCTGGTCGACCCAAGGTCATTGAGGTTTTCCAAATGGAATTGAATTACCTTTATCGATAGCACCAATGGAAAAAGCGAAAAATGTAAGGTTGACATACTTGAATTTAGTAATGACGTTTTATGATCGTTTCATTTTTTAAAGTTTCTTTAAGTTCATAGTTTAGGAGCTAATCACGTACGGTATCCGATTAATATAATTTACTGATTCAAGAGAAAATAGCGCAATAGCAATCCTCTTGTTATAGCTTAGAACCCTGTGACCGTAAATGTCTGCGAAAAAAACCTAGAACTCTTATAACACTATCTCTGATGGTTAGCCGTATGACCTTCAAAGAAATTCCAAGGATAATGTGTGACCATATATAACATTGTAAAGGTTTCTGCTCTTTTCATTTTTTTGGGTCAAACATAGGTCATTCCATTTGAAAAAATCGTGTTAAACTTAAAATAAGATCAAAGTCTCCCTGAGGTGTCCCCCTCCGATCAGAGTAACTTCTGTTTAGGCTTTTTTTTTATTGTGCGTAGTTTACGTGAAAATCGCCTGGGGCAATTAAAATGAAATACCCTATGAGGCATTGATTCTATTATAAGTCTGGAGCCAAGAGCTTAAAGGAGGGGGGGACGATAGAAGGAGCCTGAAGTAATATTAGACTAACTCGCCGGGTTAGTCTGGTGGGTAAACTCGTCACCGCAAATCAGCTGATTTTCGAAGTCGAGAGTTCTAAGGTTGAGTCCTTGTAAAGGCAGTTGCATTTATATGAATTTGAATGCTAAACTGTGGATACCGGTATTCTTTGGTGGTTTTTTCCTGTTTAGCCTGCGGAACCACCGTAAGGTGTTACTTAAGAGGATGAAAGTGAATGATATATATGAATGTAAATGGAATATAGTCTTGTCTCAGATCAACCGTTCCTGAGATATGTGGTTAATTGAAACCCAACCGCTAAAGAACACCGGACGACGAGTTCACTCCTAGATCAACTCGATCAGTCATTTTTTGGTGGTTGGGTTTCACTTAACTACGCGTCTCAGGAGTGGTCGGCTGATTTTGTTCAAGTGTACTCATTTACAGTTACACGTCAGACTGCGAACAGATACCTTGGCGTCTCTGCAGAATACTGTTGACATCATGTCCTGTGTTACTGTGTAACCTGGTATAAATAAATAACTAAATAAATATCCCGACCGAGGCTGGACTTAATTAAACCTTTACTCGTACGGGTTTTGAGCGTCTTTATTTCATATTATTGACATTAATTAGTCTACTTTACGGTATACATGTATATACTTGTTTCGCTTCCAGTTATTCACCGAGAGGTTTCGCTATCAGTAAGAAAAGTGTCAGGTTGAACGTTTGAAACCTGTGTTAAAATATTCGTATTTATTGAGATTCCAATGTACGCTTTCTGTTAGGCTGTTTTAGAGTAATTTTGTATCTTTTAAACCCTGATTCCTCGTAAAAACTAAAAACAATTCAAAATTTACGTGATGCCGAAACATTTTTAGGTAAAAAAAAAAAAAAAACATTTAGCGACTTCGTAGCTTAGAACGTTGTGGAAAAACTAGCTAGCGATAATCGCTTATTTTAATTTGGTGCTTACTTGTGTTTTTTGTTTTTTAGTTTGTTTTTTTTAATAAATTCTAATCGTTACAGATGCGTAAAAATGTAAAACCGCTTTGCACACTCACCCTAACTTCCACACCAAATGTAATATATATATTGTTGCTGGAATGTATAATATTTTACTGATAACACCAAACCAACTTTTTTTACGAGGAGTGGAATTCATCAAACGAACTGAATTCTTTAGAAATTAAAAATCGTCTTTAATTAGATTTTTACAGACTTTTTGGAATTTTTTGCTTTAGTTTGCCCCCGTATATGATATTTTATTTATGGACAAAATAATTTTAACGCTTGAGGCGAGTATTGCCATTAAGGGGAGCCTGTACCATGTATGTATCTCTGTAATGTTAAAATTTCACGATCTCTCTTACACTTTTACACCTTTGAAATTTTGTACATATCTACTTTAGAGTATTTTATATACACTGACATTTTTTCAAGTTATTAGTACAGTGTATTTCTTTATTTTCAATTTTTCCTGCAACACATGTCTGGGTTTTACATTTATAATGAATATTTTTCATAAATTTTCTTTCTTCGTAATCTATAAGCCTACAATGATGTCAGTTAACAGCTATGTTTGTATTTAATAGCTATGAAAGATTTCAGCTTCCTGCAAATAACAGTTCCTGAGAAAACGGATCCTATGCATCCAAAAACCTAACTTCCGGTCAACTACCAAAAAAAGTTTTTACAATAGCGCCTTCCTGCTCCATATGCAGGTTTATCGCAGTCATCCTCCTCTTCTTCTGATTTAATTTTCTCTGATTTTTTCTTTATGCCTGTTGCACAAAGATTCTGTTTGTTTTTCTGATTTTTAATGCGCATTTCACAAATTTCCGGCAGCCATAAGTACTTTTTTCACCGATTCCCATATTTAATAGTTTATAATACATGTAACCTACCGGTACTGCCATCATTAAAAGTTATTACAGAATCATACGTACCAAAAGTCAGTGTATCGATTCCAATTGAAATATTTTTGGTATCCGACTCCAAATTATATTATTAAACTTCGGTAACCTCTTTGTTGCCACGCGGTATCTAACGCTATAGTGAGGTCGGTACAATTACTTGCTTCTGCTGCCTGTGAAACCTTCCTTTATTGAAATAATTGCTGTTTCTTTGACGGCACTAAAAGTAGCATTAGAGAAATGTTGAAATCGAGAAGGTGGTGCAACAAGGCTCACGAAAGAATGGAATCTCATGCCGGACTATTGACCCCTGCCTACAGTCCTCATACTGTCGAAAAATCTTGTATTATTTGCATAACCGAACTTAGTTTTCTTACCGGTCATAGTAAACTTATTCGTCACATGTTTTACATTTTATGTACAGCCTAGAAGAGTGCCCTAATCTTTTTGCTGTGTCCTCGGACAGATACAAATAATCTACACCATCTCAAAATTTACATTTGACGATACTTATTACTAAGTTACTGAGCGGTAAAAAAAAAAAAAAAATTATTTCAGTTCAGTAGGATTAGTAATAAAAAAATACTTTAAAAAAATACCTCGAATTTTGTTAGACAACGTTTTTTTCTATTTGATGAACCGTGTGATTCGAATAAGTCATTTTATTCATTTTTTACGGTGACTTTACGAATCGCGCCGTTAGATAGCAGTACTTGTTAGAAATAAGTAACGTGCAAAAATTTGATAATATACTTGAAATAATAAATTTGAACATATGCTATAGCTTGTTTTAATAGTAAATGCTGTTATGAAAATGAAGTACTAAAGATGAAACAATTTTTTTAATTCCCATCACTTGTTAAAAAAAAAATTGAAAGTATTAGATTATTAGAGATTATACTTGTTTTATTAAAAAAAGGAATAAATAAAACAAAAATAAATTCGATTGGTAAAATCGAAAATAAGGATAAAAATCGAGGGTTACACTTAAAAGTAATAAGTGCATTACATCACGGATTTTGGATTCGTAAAGGTCATAATACTAGTTTTATTAAAAAGGAAAAAAATGACTATCGACAAAAAAAATTGGGCGTGAAATTCAATTTGTTTGTTCTGAGGCAATAAATTTTAAGAATAAATCCATAAGATAACAATCAGTAAATCATTAAAAAAAAAAAAAAAAAAAAAAAAAATAGTAATCTAACAAAACGCAGTGATATTAAAAAAAAAGCAATGAAATTGTAAACCGTACGGTAAGAGTCTTGCAGATATCTATCATTTCTTTCCCTCAAAAAATAAAAATTTCTGTTATATAAATAAAACTGTCTTTAACAAAACGATACTTATATCAAAAAAGGTAAAACTGATATCAAAATATGTTATTAATTTAGAATTATGTTTAAAAAAAAATACATGTTAAATATATGTAATAAACAATATATACACAATAATAGATAATAAACAATGTCTAAGCGTTGCTTGTAATAAGCAAAAATAAAAAATAAAAATTTGTGACAAAATTCTTAACGGCCCGATTTCGTTTATTTGTAATACATATCAAATTTCCAGAAATAATACAATTCTTATGATTATTCGTTGTTTAATGAATGAAATCGGGCCGGTAAGAGTTTTTCAACAATTTTTTCTATTTTTTTTTTTTTTTTTTGACCCTCGACAATATATATATATATATATATATATATATATATATATATATATATATATATATTGTTTATTACGTATATTTAACATGTATTTTTTTAAAAAGAAAATTCTAAATTAATAACAGATTTTGATAATAGAAATGGTAGTGTCTTACCTTTTTTGATATCAATATCGTTTTTTTAGAAACAGTGTGATTTATATTACAGAAATATTTATTTTTGAGCGGAAGAAATGATATCTGCGAGACTTACCGTGCGGTTTACAATTTCATTGTAATTTTTGTGAATTTATATTTACGTAACTTACAGAAACCTGTTCTACAAAGAAAACTATTTTTTGTTTTTATTTATTTGTGACGTTTTGAATATCGACTAATAAGATTTGTTTTGTAATTTTTTTGACGTGTTTATTTCAAGTTTAAGGTATTAAACTCGTCTAACTGTCATTAAGATAATGATTTTTCATCGTTAAGCGATCCATTCGATTAGAGCCTAAGGACCCCTTTGGAGAAGTCAGATAATTAATATGCTCCGTGGAAAAATTATTCACCCTGACTTTACGTAGCCGATGTTAAAGGAAAGATGGAATAAAGGTGTAACATTTTTGCGATATTAATCTCTCTTCTGTTCTTCAGATGAATACATCAATTCATAATTTATCCTTTGCGTTTTACTTAGGTTACTTAAATGTACGTATAAAAAATAAAATAATGTATTGTTCGGGCCCGCTCTTCAATAAATAATAAAATTGTCTCTGTATACAAAACGCTTTTCAATTTTAAACAGAAGTCGATAACGTGAATAGCTTGTATTCGTCTACGGAACGAATCTTAACTCCATCTAACGTAATCTTTTTAATTAATTACGTGTAACATCAGTTTGTTTGCGACTGAAATTATAGTACTTTCTTTCAAAATCGATTACATAAAACCTACTGTAATTATACATCTTTTCCCGGTCTAAATTGAAAATTATATATTAGTCTGGTGGAAATTTTGTGTTCGGTAACAGCCGTAAAGAATTTCTCCTATACAGTAGGAAATTCAACGATCGTATAATTCTGGGTAGATTTTATAACTTTTACGGAACACTTCGATATATCAAAGCGTATTTGTGTTTGGCGGTTTCCTATTCGTTATCCAGGCGCTTCTTTCAGTCACCTCAAATTAGTTGTTATTAATTAATCATTTAAATTATTCACGTTTCATTTTGAATTACTACTTTTCTAATCGATTAATAAATAGGGTTATTTTACTCTACTGCAGGCCGAATTCGGTTTCATCCAGTACCAAGCTAAAGTTTTCCTGGCACAGATTCAATAATCGAGCCTCGAATATATCGTTGATACTGTGTTGAAGAGCGGTTTTTCGGTGAGTGTTTAACTAAACTACAGTTAGCTTTAATAAATTAAATACCACGCGCTACAAGTTTAAAGTCATTTTACCTTTATGATGTTGAATTTTGAGATTGTATTTTAAAAAAGATGGTTACAGATCGATTCGTTAAAGCAGTGAAAATTAAATAAACGGCGATTAAATGAACCCTTCGCTAAGGTAATATGTAGTTATAGAATGCTGTTAGACACATTTATTGATGACATTTGGATTTATTTGAACAAAAATTTAGAAATTTATTCCTTAGTCTATTAAAAAACTATTCCGCCTTGATAATCCCTCATCCAAAGAGAAAATGCTCTTCGAGATGATAAATCGAAACGTAAAGTTTATTAGACCAATTGTAGCGGAGAGAGGTTTTTTTGTTTTTAAGTTTTACAGTGAAATTATATACCGGTATATAAAAATACGTTCAATATCTTTTTTGCACGTCAAAATGGTATTTTCCATATCAATATTTCTCCATCTATTTCAATTTTTTTAATGTCTTGTGTACAGGGTGATATTTAAGAATGGAAACAGCTTAATATTGCATATATGAGAGGTATTTGGACGTTGAAAGAAATGGCGTTCTACTTATTTAAAAATCTGCGTTGTATTTTTAATTTTTGTCCGTAATCTTGATTATTGATGAAAAAGAAAATTTTTAAATAGGAAGGTTGACATATGGTGCGTGATTTCGATTTAAAATTTTATAAGAAAAACAATGGGACACCCCGTTTTTCTGTTAACGCCTTCGTTATCGAGGTATTAGCATTCAAAGTTGCAATGACGGAAAAGTGTTAACAATAAAACGAGGTGAAATGCGACGCGTGAACAATTTTATTGTATTTAACTTTCATAATGCGTACATTAACGAACTTTAAACATTACTAAAATATCGATAATTATAAACAGTTACTAATAATTAATAACACAACAAACTAACTGCTATCAGCTGATATTTATTATCGCATATCCAGGAAAATGTTGAACAATAATAATAACGTATGATTTCAGCAAGACGGGGGAGTACCTCATTATGATCTAAAGTCACGGGAAATTTTAAATGAAGAATTTCGAAATCGCCAGATAGGTCGTAGAGGAGCTGTGGAATGGCCTTTTTTTCTTTTTTTTCTTGTTTAGCCTCCGGTAACTACCATTTAGATAATTCTTCAGAGGATGAATAAGGATGATATGTATGAGTGTAAATGAAGTGTAATTTTGTATAGTCTTAGTTCGACCGTTCCTGAGATGTGTGGTTAATTGAAACCCAACCACCAAACAACACCGGTACCCACGATCTAGTATTCAAATCTGTGTAGTGTAAAAATAACTGGCTTTACTAGGACTTGAACGCTGTAACTCTCGACTTCCAAATCAGCTGATTTGGGAAGACGCGTTAACCACTAGACCAACCCGGTGGGTTTGTGGAATGGCCTGCCAGGTCCCCAAGCCTGTCTCTCTCTTCTTGATTACTTTTTTGGGGGTTCCTGAAACATAATGTTTACAAAACAAAACCTGCAGGCAATGACGAATTGAAAAGAAGAATAATTGACGAATCTGTTCGTGTACCATTAGACTTGATACAAGTTATGAACGTCTATTACTCGAGATTAACGCAATGCCAAGCTGTAGAAGGTAAGCGTTTTATGCTTTCAAGATTTATTTCATTAGTAATTTACGATGGAAAAAATTTAATTAAAATTTTAAAATAAATATTGTAATATTTGAAGTAAATAATATCAGTTTATATAGCCATTTAATTTGTTGTGTTGTTAATTATTATTTATTATAGCAATGTTTAAAGTCGTTATGGTATGCATTACAAATGCAAAATGCAATAAAATTGTTCATGCAGCAACGTTTTACCTAGTTTTATTGTTAACACTATTTTACCGTCATTGCTTTGAATGCTTATAACTCGATAACAAGGCATAACAAAAAAACGGTTTTCCCCATTGGTTTTTTTTTTGTAAAATTTTAAATCGAAGTCACGTGTCATATGTCCGTCCACCTTCCTATTTAAAAAAATTAAGTTTGATTCGGTATGGCGGATCCAAGGTATCGGACAAAAATTAAAAACCCACCACAATGCAGATTTTTTTAACTACGTAGAACCCCATTTCTTTCTGTCTCCAAATACCTCTCAGATACGCAGACTAACGCTATTTTTTTAGTTAAATGTCACTCTATATTTAACTTCGAGCAGAGTAGCTCAAAGAAAAATACAACAACTATTCCTACTGTGTAATTACCCTCCCCTCAAGAATTCCTAACTTTTGATAGTGTGGCGTTCCCTTATAAATTTGGGCTAGTTGTAGACCTATAATCATCACCAAAATACATAGATTACAGCAGTCATCAGACTGTATCATTTACGTACACATCACCGGCCCCGAATATCATCGAACCGCAGCTGAGGCCCAAGTTGCATATTGATTTTTTTTTTGTTGCGACGGGGTGGACGATTTTACGTATTGAATCCATTTAATCCTTTTATTTATATATAAGACACAACACACCCATACACACACACACACACACACACACACACAGACATATATATATATATATATATATATATATATATTAAAAAATAACAACTATTCTCTATTCTTTGGTTAGACAAATATAAAAAAAAAAAACTAAAGTTAGAAAATTTTCTAATGCAATTCATTAGGTCAACAACCAAATAAACAAAATAACAAAACAAAAACAAAAGCAAAAACGTGTCGTTTCGTCCAAGATGTAGCAAGACAAACCACAAATGCGTCGAGGTTTTCTGCTTTTGTTTTTATTTTGTTTGTTTCGTTGTTGACCTAATGAATTGCATTAGAAAATTTTCTATTAATTTGGATTTTCTAACTTATTTATATATTTATACACTAATTGTTTGCGTGTAATTTATGTCCGTTTCCTTTTCGCTGTTTCTCCATAATTAAATATTGTTTATTTATTTATACTCCAACATTTTTTTTCTTCATTTTTTATTGAACTAATGTTCTTTCTGATCGATCAGCCAAAATAAAAAAAATATTCAGCGTATCGGTAACTGGTTTTCTTACCTGGAAGGGTTTTTCCGTGTAACGTAGATGCATGTAGAATTATATCAGTTTTGGCTGTACTTTTTCTTGGGTCCGTTACCACATACTCGCCTAAAAATTATTATCGTAAGGTAGAAAGAACGTGTGTAGTTCCGGGAAAGACGTCTAGGGGATTATCGATCGATCGCTAAAAAAACAGAAAAAAAGGAAAACAGATCGTAAACTACATACAACAAAGGTCGACGAGTGTGCTCATTTAATTATAAATACCTGTTACCCGTAGTCTTAAATACTGCAACAAGAAATTAGTTTGTTAAATATCGCAGTATTACATCTAATAGTAACGCTTACTATTCTACTCGGACCTGGTGTCTTTTACGTACGTTGATGGAGTACGGCTGTAGCATCCTTATCCGTGCTTTTAGCTCTTTTTCGATTAAAATTATCTGATATCCGTGTGAATCGGTCTTTCTATCGCTACAGTTATTTCAGGGGTTATAAATATTTTTTTTTCATCTTAATTCTTCAGAATAATTTTTCTTCGGGTGTAAATAGTTTGTTAAACAGTTCAACCTGTACTCGACGGGAATTTTTTTTGTACGACGGTTCTTTTGCAAATCTATAGTTAAACGGAATCGGGTTTGTAACTTACACTGGTTGCAGATCTCATGTGTTCGATTAATATTTATGTCGCGCGTTAGGTAGATATTCAGACTCCAGCATATTATATTATATTACTTTCCTCCGTGGAGGCTCTTTTTATTTTTCGTGTCGTAGAAAAACTTGTGCCCGATTGACTACGGCTGTTAATTACTTAATTGTTGATAATGTACCAGTATCGTATCCCTTTTCCATTTTTCCGGTAGTACTTCATTTAAAATGCGACAGATCTGATTTATATTTGTTGAAATCGTTAAGTAGTAAATCGATGGTAGGTTCGCGTGTTGTTTTTAGCGTAGTGTACGTGTATATTCTTATTATAATACGATGTGTGTATTGTCGTTTGTTTTTTTAACGATTAAATAACGTAGCCAAGGTCTCCGTTACGTTTGCGTTATACAAAACAGCGAAAAATATTTTTTTTTTTAATTTTATTTACGTCACACATTAATCAAACCGGTTTAGATCTTTTGGTAGACTGTATTTTTATAACTTATTTTTTGTTTTTATTTTATGCGTATGCGTGTTGGTTTTTAGTGTTAAAAGTAAAATACATATGTCTTATAATTATAAAAACAATAACTGAAATGCGGAAGTTTTTTGTTATAAAGGATGTTGAAAATGCGTTAAAGCGTTACCTTTATTGTGTAAGCGATAAAGGGTGTCACATACTCCTTTAAAAAGGGTTTCTTAAAATAACTTACCGTCCGATTTTTTATTTGTATCGGCTCTAAAGAACGGTTTAAACATTATTCATGTCTGTTTTCTTATTTCTGTTGGGAACAGTTGAAAATTCAATCGGTTGGAAATTGTTTCACTGTTGTAAGTTTTGCCATAAAGCGTTTATATTAAAGTAGTACAAAAAAAAAATCGACAACTACTTCCGATTTCAGTTATTAATCGGATTATTTTGTTTTAAATTTTTTTTAAGTCATACACTATTCTACTGAAACACGATTCCCGCGGGCAGGAGAATTCAGGAAATATAAACTTAGGAAAAATCGCAAAAAATTTAGAGAATGCTTTTTGTTACCGAATTAAGTTTATGTCGGTTATTTACAAAGTATTTTTTAAGTAATGTCAAAATATATTTGATATACTTTCCCGGAGGCGGCGACCCCGTCGTCCAGCACATTGCAATACGTGCATCAAGCAGCCATTAACATGTCCTGTTCTTACTTGCATTCCCTATTATTCTTTTTCATTAAAGTAGGGATATTCCAAATTGCGGTTAATTTTTTAACCGGTGAAATTTTAACAAAAGTTACCGTTGAAAATTTTAAATGTAAAGCAGAGGTAGAGATGTGTACCATAGGTTTAATCAATTAATTAATAAAATATTAAAGCACTGTAAAAAAAATCAACGTAGTTAAAATTTTAGTAGAAATTTTTATCACTTTTCTCATTCTTTATTTTAACATCTATCTATTTTACCAAATTTTAGATAATTGTAAATTAAAAAATTTTTAGAAAATTTATTATAAAATTAATCAGCTTCAAAAATTAAAACAGTTTTTTAAATATACTTTAAAATATTATAATAATTATTATAAGTAACTTATATTTTAATTTTATAAATGTTATAATTTATTTTACCTACTTACATTTTTATTTTCAAATAGCCGTTCAATACTTCATGAGTTGCATAGAATCAAATGAGAACTGACAATTTAAATTTGTAGGTTAAGTTGATTGTTATTGAATGCACGTGTACACATCATTAAAATTAATGAAAAATCATGTAAAATACTCACTTCAATACTGCACCTTACAAATTTGCACAATGTATATTTTTTAATTACATTTTAAAAAGTTTTTTAATAAATAATAATATAATATAATATTCTCAATAAACGCGCAATTCTAGTACATAAAACTTTTAATGTAATAACACAAAGCTACGACGCAAGTAATTGATATACGAAAAAGTAACAAAATAAAAAAATTTCCTAGAATCGGATCGTAGCACCAACTACCGGGTCTGACTGATATGCCAGAAATTCAACAAAAAAAATTCTAAAACGCGATAGCAGCGCTGCCTACCGGATCCAAATGCGAACCTTAACCATCCCAAGATCAACAACACATAAATAAATTAATTAAAAAAACGTTTTCTATCGGATCAAATTGTGAATCTAAACCATTCTCGAATCAACTTAATCACACACACAAAATTTCATCAACATCAGTCCAGTTGTTTAGAAGGAGTTCAGTCACATACACACGGAGAGTAGAAATATATAAAATATCAGAAGTTTTTAATGAAATAACATTTTGTGTACTTTACATTAAAAAAAAAGTGTAAATATATTTTCATAGGCGTACAAGGAAGTCATGTGTTGTACACATCAGTTTTTTTTTAATCTATTTACTAGGGCTTTTAGTTGTTTTTATTTGACTACATAGGATGTTTTTGTTGCTATGTAATGCACATCGACTCGGTAAATTGGAGGAAGTTTCTATTGCGTTAATTTTCCCTGCAAATAGACTCTCTCTCTTCGAGATCACGTCCATTTCAGCACATTTCTGAAAACTTAATTATTACAAGTTCGATATTAAGATACTGATGCTTGATTTTATACTTTATTTTTTTTAAATTGTGTGAGCCTAGACGTGAAAAATTATCAGAAACTCATATCTGGTGGCTTTAAGTAGTTGTGTTCTGCCCTTCCAGAATAAAAGGAACCTTTCTTTTTCCTGTTTAGCCTTCGGTAACTACCGTTTAGATAATACTTCAGAGGATGAATGAGGATGATTTGTATGAGTGTGAATGAAGTGTAGTCTTGTACATTCTCAGTTCGACCGTTCCTGAGATGTGTGGTTAATTGAAACCCAACCGCCAAAGAACACCGGTATCCACGATCTAGTATTCAAGTCCGTGTAAAAATAGCTGGCTTTACTAGGACTTGAACGCTGGAACTCCCGACTTCCAAATCAGCTGATTCGGGAAGACGCGTTCACCACTAGACCAACCCGGTGGGTCAGAACAAAAGGAGCCTAATGTACTAAAACTGAACGCTTTGTTTGTTTTGGAGTTTTACTGTACAAATCGAAAAACAATATCGGGGATTATTCGCTTTTAATATTCAAGACAGCATAAATAAATAAGAGTTTATTTATCTATTCTCTCTTCGTTATTCAAATATAGAGTACGTACTGATTTTTATTGTTATAAAAAATCTTGTTTTGCCGCTTGTATAGCAAACAAGTTGAGAGGATAGATCGTTGCCTTATAGTTGGTGATACAAGTTATTATGATATAATTTCGCTGTCGTTAATGTTTAGAAAAACATTTGAAAAGCGAACTGAAATACTTGATTTTTTTCTAAAAAGGATAAATTTCTTTAAAAAATGCAATTAATTTCTAAAAGAATTAAAATCTTGATAAGTCTCCCGGTGGAATCGATTAAAATATAACTACTTAAAATAAGAAGCAGAATTCTGTACCCGGTAACTTAATAGCAAACCTTGACTTCCTTTTTTTTTTTAATTTCCTGGAGCGAATTACATAATTTTATAGTTGAATTACCGTGATATCTATTGAAAATTAAAAAGGTAAGTGAAGTTAATAATTATTTTAATCTTGATGTATAAAAAAGTCCAGTTAAACGAAAATTTACCGTCTCGTGTACATTCACGTAAAAATATAATTTTTTTTTACGTATTGGGGATTGGCAAAAAGTAATCTCTGTTTTCGATAATATTTAGGTTTATGATTGTTTCGAAGGACTTCTGTCAACGGTATGATTTTTTTTTTCTTTTGCCATTTGACAGCTGTCACTTTTAGCACACTTCAGAACGTGCAAATTTTGTTTGCACATCTTAATTTACAGTCTATATTAACACGGAGTGTAAAACGAACATTTTTTACATATTTTTCTTTTTTATTTCCTTTATTTTTTATTCAAGCTGCTGAAGCTCACAAAGAGATCGATTACCTATCGGTTTGAAAAGTTCGGTTGTGGAGATTTTTCATTCGATGATCGACATTTTGGTCGATCTACTGAGGTCGATGAAGACCATATCAAAGCCGTAATCGAATCGAATCGCTTTATAACCGTGCGAGAAATCGCAGTGTATTGCGCACGATTGAAAATCATATAAAATGTCTTGACTTGCTAAGAAACTCGATATTTGGGTTCCGCATAAATCGAAAGAGATTTACTTAACACGACGAATCGATATTTGCCATAAGCATCTCAAATGTAATGAAGTCGATGGGTTTTTAAACGAATCGTCACCGGTGGTGAAAAATTGATCGTCTACAATAACATCGATCGAAAGCGATCTCGGTTCAAGCGTGATGAACCGGAAAAAGCCTTATCGAAAGCTGAATCGCGTCAAAAAAGGATCATATTGTCAATTCGGTGGGATTACAAAGGTTTGTATATTTTGAGCTGCTTCCAAGAAACCAAAATATCTTTACTGTTAACGACTAATGAAACCGGAGGAAGCGATAAAAAAACAGAATCGGCAAGTCGCAAAAGAATCATGTTCCACCAAGACGACGCAAGGTCTCGCTCATCTTTGGTAACTCGTGGAAAATGATTGGAGCTCGTTCGGGAAGCGACGTCTCATCCTTCGGACAGCCCTGATCTTTCACCGTCAGATTATCATTTATTTGGAAGTTTTCAGAACTCTTTGAACGGTTATAGTCGCTAACGACGATGACTAAAAAATCGCATTCGGTTCAGATTTTTTGTGTTAAGGACCAGAAGTACGTTCGCGAAATCATGAAGTTGTTAGAAAGATGGTAAAAAGTTATCTGACAAGATGGAACGTATTAGTTCCTTCGTATTTAAAAAAAAAATTAGTTTTATCTCGCACTACAAAACCGATATTACTTTCTTGCCAAGCCAAGAAATATACTCATATCTTAATATATTACGCTTGGTGTGTGTGTGTGTGTGTGTGTGTGTGTGTGTGTGTGTGTGTGTGTGTGTGTGTGTGTGTGTGTGTGTGTGTGTGTGTGTGTGTGTGTGTGTGTGTGTGTGTGTGTGTGTGTGTGTGTGTGTGTGTGTGTGTGTGTGTGTGTGTGTGTATGTGTGTATGTATGTTTTAGTTAATCAAACATTTTTCCGCTGCATTGAATTATAATTTAGTCAGTAATTAAAATGTAGAAGACACCAACTGTAGCGCTTTCGAAGTCGGTACTTCATCGTCGGCAGTTAAAATTATAAATTACATTAAAAAAAATCCCCATATTGTGCTTGGTCATCTACAATTCCATCCACCATATCTCCGTACTATGACATGACGTTGTGATAGTTCTTATTTAAATATTGCGGTATCAGTTCTATAAATTAATTAATTATAACGAATCATTCTATTCTGTTTATGTATTCATCGAATTGTGTTTATTTTGAAATCTACTGATATAATCTTTCAAGTATATCACTTTCTCTGTTATTATTATTTAATGGTGTATAACATATTGGTCTGTCTAATCCGTAACATAAAGTAATTCGCTTATTTTCCTTAAAATGAATCGTGTTTTAAGTTTAAACATTTCTTTCCCCGTTTCTTAATTTAAATTAGTATTTTAACGCTTTAGTTGTGAAAAAGTTACATCGTATAAATTTATAAAAATTGTTTTTACAAAACGGAATTTAGTGAATTTTTTTCGCTTAATCACCTGTAAAAAAATTTTGGCCGAATAGTAAATTTGTTTTCGTAATTTATTCGTTTTTCCCGTGTTAGTAATGATTTATTTCTCTACCGAATGTTTAAAATAACAATTTTTTTCACGTTAAAAGTCAAAGTAAGTGTTTTATTAGAAAGTATATCGTATCTATCTTTAGTCGTGGGGATTTTGCCAGAATATTAAAAAATAAATAAATATTCCTTCCTTCAGGCTACGGTAATTCATAGAAAAATACACGACTTCATCTAAAATCGGTGTCATCGTAATTTTTCCCGATTATGCCGACAATATAGTCACCGTTTCAGATTTCAACTTCCGTTTTGTCTTTCGCAAATCAGATAAAACTATAATAGCTATATTACTATGATATTTCAGAAGGCTTTTAATTTATCATAACCGGGTTTATAATTACGATATTTTAGATTTACTTTTAGTTGTGATGCGATACATTATTAGTGTGAAAGATAAATACTGACAAAAAAATTAATTTGTAAAAGTCTCTTCTAATTTTTAGTGCTGATGTACGTCTTAATTTTAACGATAAATGCGATGTTATCAAGTCGATGTAGGCTTGTTATAACTTATCGATTTAAAAAGGCGGGAAATGCTAAGGTAACTGAACTTGTTAGAGATCACGTCTCTTGGTTCGGTGTAAATGGACCTTTGCTCCCCCCCTTTTTTTTTGTTTAATAAAATAGGACAAAGGTCTTATTTTAAATAATGCGTGTCATCGAGTTATTTATAAAATGTTTGATACGATAAAGAAATCTTTGTAAATTTGTATAGTATTTATATCTTAGTATTCTTTTTATTACTAATCAGAAGTATTAGTTTCTGGTCAGAAATTTGAAAACCGGAAGAGCAACTTCGGTCAACGGTCAAAAAATATTTCTTACGAAAATTATTTTTAAATTTATTCTTTTTCATTTTTATCGCTTACATTTTAAAAAAAATAATACATTTCCAGCGATAAATCACAACTTATTTAAACGTAAGTTTCTTTCTAACGTACGGAGAAAGTAATTTTTCCCGTAAGTTAGAGTAAGGAACCTCGTTTATTAAAATCCTATTTTCGTCGCTTGAAAATGCCCCTCGGTTACTACATCGTAAAAAAAAGCTGACAACACATTTGTCGGATTTTTCCGTCACGCGACTAAAGCCGCGTTTCGGGAAAGTCCTGCAACTGTGAGCTGTTTATGACCCACGGCTTACACACAAATTAATTAAAAATATTTATCGTAATTTTATCAAACGTGCCCCGTTGGTACGATTATGTAATTAAAAATGAAAAAAACCCATTTGCCAACATTTTTTGTACGCGCACAATCGATTTCGGAATAGAAATCCATCATCAGGAATCTAAAAATGTATATTATATTCTCTGTAAAACTAAAACTTCGTTGTCGTATGTAAGTAGTGTGTTAATAAAGTATATATATAATAAAGTATATGTATAATAAAGCAAAGTATATGTATAAATATAATAAAGTATATAAATATAACAGTGGCTGTGATATTTTTAATATTGTGTCGACTTAACGTTCTGTCATTATGAATATCTCCACCGTTACGGTTAATTGAAATGGGTGCGGTACGGTCAGCTCAGTCTATAGTTATTATTTAGTACTTGCTTATATAATATATTATTATTAAATCTTGTTTGCTCGTTTATTAATTTATCATCGTTAAAATATATATGGTACTTTTTGAAAGTATCGGCATGTGTATATTATTTGAAAAATCGATTATATCAATAAACGTTTCTGGATTATAATTAAGGTTGTTGTATAATACGCTTAGTCTAGTGGTTAACGCGTCTTACCAGATCAGCTGATTTGGAAGTCGAGAGTTCCACCGTTGAAGTCCTAGTAAAATCGGTAATTTTTATACGGATTTGAATAGTAGATCGTGGATACCGGTGTTCTTTGGTGGTCGGGATTCAATTAACCACACATCTCAGGAATGGTCAGAATGAGACTGTACAAGACTACAATCATGCATGTAATTCTCTGAAGTATTATCTGAAAGGTAATTACGGGAGGCTAAACAGGAAAAAAAAAAATTAATTCACAATCTGCGCATTTTAAGCGATGTACGGCCCTGTCCATTTAAATTATTAACATTTTTTTGTAGTTTTGGATGGATCTGTATTGTATATATGATTTATTATTAGTTATATGTGTGGTTTTTAAATCAAAAAATTTAAATATTTTATTGAAATTTATAATTTATGTTATACTCGATTTTAGTATAGATATCATCGTTATTGTTGTGGGTTAATTTTATCTATTAAATTTTTGTTCTGCCCGTTAGTTAACGGCGATGTACTAAATATTTTTTTTAGTTTTTTAATTTTATATCATATTTTCAATATTTTAAGCTTGTATGTATTAAGATGTTAAAAGTGGCAATTTTTTGGTTATAAAGATGAAAAGATTCGTATTGTATTTTGCTCGATGATCTTCTAAAAATATCGATATTTAATTTGTTATTTTTATAATCTTTATTAATTTGTATATCTAAAAAATTTATGCTACTATTATTATTTTCCTGAGTAAAGGTGTAAACTATTATTATTTAAAGAATTCATTTCATTTAATATTTTATTTTCCTCCTCGTTGCACTGTCGTTTATAAATAATTAAAATGTCAACGTATCTTTTACACAGTAAAATTTGATACTTTTTAATAACGTTCTGTAAATTATGGTTTTCTATGTCATTTACAAATATATTGGCCAATATTGCTGAAAATGGAGAACCCTTGGTGAGAACATTTTCTTGTATATAATACTCATAATAGTAGTTACATTTGATCCACAAATTTAATAAGTTTATTGTTTCGTGTATTATATTGTTATCTATTTTTAAATCTGTTAATGTATTTATAATTAATTTATGGTTTATTCAGTATCGATGTTAGTATACGTATCCTTTACATCCAAAGTGAATAGTTTTGTTGTATTTTTTATATCTATTTCGTTAATTATATATATTAATCGGTACCCGTTCTCTAAAATATATTTATTACCGAATTTAAGATTTTTGGATAGAATTTTACTTAATAAATAAGTAGGGGAATTAATGCAATCGATTAAAGGTCTCATTGGCGTATCTATTTTATGTGTTTTAGATAACGCTGTTAAAGTAGGGGCTTTTGCGTCGGTTAATTAAAAATTTTGTTTGTTACAATCAAACTTTAAAATGTGTTTACTACGTTTAATGTTGTAAATAATATGTTTTTTAAAATTACTTTTAGGGTCTGTGATTTCTTTAAATTTACCGTCTGTTATAAATCGATTGGTTTTTACAATGTATATATCATTATCAACAACAACCGGTGTGTTTGTTTTATCGAATTTGAGTATAAAAGCATTATTTTCTTGTAATTTTTTTATTTATTTTATTATATATGATAATTTTTGTTTAAGTGTTTATATTGGTAATTCATTTTATTATTATTATTAATGTTATCAATAACGATTAAATTTGATTTGTTCAACCGATTATGTAAGTAATCAGAACAAATTAAGATATCGAATTGTGTGACCTTGCTCTACAGCCTCGCCTCCTTGACCTTTTTAAGTTAAAAATTTAACGGCATTAATGTCCCGTATATAGAAGTAATCTGACCGTGTTCGTTCAAAATCGGTACAGTGGTTCTGGAAATATATGGTGATTTAGAAGCCGATACCGAACACATACACGCGTGCGTACGAACATTAACATCTGGAAAATTTCCATCCGGTTTTTTGGATTTCAAAACGTAAAGATCCGGTGAAAACCGCATATTCCCAAATCGGACCGACTACAATACTTTCCCTTCTAAAGCTTAGCGCTATCTAGACGGGAAAGTAAAATCAAAGGGAAGGTAGAATCTTCTAAGTTCCAACAAAACAAAACTTCCTAGGAAAACTTTTTCAAAATTACTTACATTCATTCATTTTTTTTTTTTTTATGCGTGCTAAGAGTTTAAATTTAGAAAAACATTTTTTTTTCATCAATTTAAACTGATGAAAATTTCATTGTAAAACCTAGTAGAGAACTAAAATCTCAGTCGTGAAAATCGGTACGTGTAGTTAAATTCATCTGCAAGTTTCGTTTAACCGGGTTTGTGTACCGTACACCTGCAACCGTTCGTTTGTGTACCCGTATGAACATTAAAATAGACGCAAACCGGAATAAATAGATCACGAGCGTACACTGAAAAAGGGTGTTTCTATAGTTTCATATAAAACTTTAACATAAGCGGTAAATAAAACGCGTCTTAGTCGTTTACAGTAACTTTAAAGAAACGCGTTAATATTTATTTATACTGCTGTGTTATGCATGTACTCCATACTCGTTACATAAAACGCGTACGTCGCTCGGTTATTTATGAAAATCGTTAAACGATAAAATATTCTATTTAGTTGATATCTCAACGAAAATAGTTTATCCGATTTTTATCAATGAGACGCCAAAATAAAACGAACCGATTTTTCAAATTTCGATAAGTTGTCCGACACGGAAAGCGATTTATTCGACCGGTCAAATTATTATAACTTGAAAATTGAACTGTAAAACCCAAACGCTGTCGGTTAACGTCCTAACTGCCCGTCCGGCAACGGAATTGTCTATTTACCCCCAAAATATTCTTTTTACTTGTTTGTACGAAATAAAGGAAGTATTGTGATCGCGTTAAATTTCGGTTTTCAGATTTCAACGCAAATATCCATTTTGATTAGTTCGGCGTGACGTCTGTACGTACGTATGTGCGTTTGTATCTCGTATAACTCAGAAACTATTAGCCTTAGAATGTTCAAATTTTGGATTTAGGACTTTGTAAAATCTAGTTGTGAACCTCTTCTTTTGATTGCAATCGACGACCAAAAGAGCCCGAAATCAAAAAAAATGTGGATTTTGGACTTTTTCTTAACTGCAGTAATAAATAAGCTCTCGTTAAGAACTTTACAACGATATTTCATAAGCGATACTTATTTTTATCGGTTCCAGAGTTATAGCCAAAAAAAATTTGATTAATTAAATATTTGGATCTTACAAGGGGAGGACACATCGGTTCGAATAAGACTTCATCTCCTTTTTTTAATTTTTTTTAAAATTTAAATATAATAATTTATTAAACGAACGGCCCAGCTGTTCTTGTGGTTTTAATAAGCAATACTTTTTTTAAACGATACGATCTGGATAAATGTTGTAAATCTGTCTTTTCAGATTTAAAGTAGTTATTTATGTCGTGTTTATTAATTACATTCCAGTTATTTGCGAAGTTATTTTATTATTACTTTAATAGGAGCAATAAGAGCGGAATTTTACTGATTGAGAATTTTTAATTTACCGTATACTTCAAATAAAAATTTGACAGTTGATATAATGTCCACCGATCGAGTAGTTTAACCTACAGAATATATCTCGTAGCTAACCTTAAATTCAAATATTGGCTACATGTTACGAAGTGTAGTTATATAATATATCGTTAAAAGTAAAGTAATATTATTATGTCTTATTACTACTAAAAAGTTAAATTACATGCAGTGTATGCGCATGTATGCTTATGTGTAAACGTTGCCAATTTTTGTTCTTTCTTTTATTTTTGTTGTTTATTTCTCCGCCCTACTTTATCGCTACATACTTTTTTCAATGAATTCTATTTTTTTTTTTTTGACGTAATAAAAATCTGTTTACCGTTTTGGTTTCTATCGCAATTAAATCGACGATTAAACAGTTAATAAAAAATAATTATTTAAAAATAATCCTAGTTTGTGACGTATTAAAATAATTGTAGTTATTTATTGTAAATATTTTATTTGAAAAATGAAATTATTTTGTAAATTTTAATGATTTATACTCGTAAAAATTGCTGTAAAAATCGTATGCTTTTAAATAATGCTGTTTATAAAATTCGGTTTTCGCGTCTAATTGTTAAAAAATCCCATAGTACAATTTTTGCTCGTAGTTTTATTATTAATAAGAAAAGCAATACTAGTATTATCCCGGTCTGGCGTGGCATTTTCCATACGCTACAAATTTCCATTCTCGTAGGGTCAAATGACCAAAAGCAGTCGATGCTTGTCGTTAAAAATAAAGCTAGCGTTGTGAAAATAAATGGCGGCCGGTTTTTGAATTGAAATCTTAATTTAAGAAGGAAAAAAATTAGAATTTTGCGATTTACCTTCGGCTGTTGTTTGTCCGTTAACCTTCGGTATCGCGTTTTGTTGAAACCTTTCGTAATAAAATAAATATTACTCATAAATATTACAGCCCGTTGTGTCTCAACTAAAGTCCCTTAGCTGTTGAAACGAAACGTACCTTCGTCTGTGTCGCTTAAGCTAGCTTCTGTGCCTTTCTGAAAACATCGTATTGAATATTCGAATGTTTAAACATTATTATTTATTACTGCGTGCACTTAAATTTATGAGAATACGGGTTGAATATAATCCGATATAAAATACTTAGTACAGTTAATTTATAAAATATTAAATTAAGTTTAATTTTAATTCGCAAATGAAACAAATTATTTAAATCGACTGCTTTGTTATTTTACTTTCCTCTAGATACCGCTTTAGCCGTAGAAGGAAAGTATTGTTATCGGTCTAATTTTGGCATATGAGGTTTTCACCGGATCTTCACACCTAAGGAACCCAAAAAACCGGATGGAAATTCTCCGGATGTTAATGTTCGTATGTACGTGTGCGTATTCGGTGTCGCACTCTAAATCGCCATATTTCTCCACAACTACGAGTCTGATTTTTCACCAGTCTTGGTCAGATTATTTATGTATACGGGACATTAATGCCATTAATTTTTTTAATTTCAACGGCCAAGGGCGTGAGAGTGTAAATCAAGGTCATCCTCAGTATCACGAGATTTCGCATAATTAAGATCATATTTTTCTTAGGCGCATTTGTTAGCGATTAAAAAATAACAATATTTCCAAAAAAACGCTTTGCAAAATCGCACTCCCCCCCCAAAAAATGCTCTATACTAGGAGTTAAGTAGAAAAACTGCGTTAATAGTACTCCCTGTCACCAGAAGGAGCGCTAGTGTCGCAGTCTGTCATCTTGGTATTTCCCTTTCTCCCTGTGGGAAGTTCCCTTTGCCCTCGTCCTCTTCGACCTGGAAATTTTAACTTTCACTGGATTACCGATCAAATTATTTTTTACACTTTAAATATTAATCGCTACTTTATTTAATTTAGTTAATATTTCAAAAATCGGTAGCACTGACGTACAGCTCTTTTAGTCGTCTGCCATGTTGTTACGTCATAGGATACCGTTAAAATTAAATGAATGAATAATATTTAAAGTGTAAAAAAGTAACTTGATCATTCGTTCGACTCGGTACCTAGTGCGTTAAGCCTCGCGGCTACACCAGTCTGCCGTAAAATAGAAATTGTTCTCTGTAAATTGTGAAATTACATTAGTTTAGTCAGTGCCGACCGTTGCCGCAAGTACCGCCACAGCCGCGCGAATTAAATACGGTAGGCGTGCGCGCTTTATTTAAAATCATTAAAATAAATAAACGAAAAAATTAAATAAAACGATAAACATTTTAAATTAAGTTGTGTGTGTATATATATGTTTGTAAGCCGTGCATCAGAATCAACCCACAGTTGTATTACTTTCCCGGAACGCCGCTTCAGTCGGGTGATGGGAAAGTCCTATAACTGTGTCGTCAGCTTTTTTATTTATTATTTTTTAATAAGAAAATTAAAATTTTTTTAATGTTTTTAATCTGTTCAGACTTATTTAAACTTAACTTCGTTTCGAATTCGTTTAATCTTTTGTCTTGTACCCTGCACGTTTTGATATTCCTTTGACCGAATTGGTTGGAGAGAACCAAATCGAAACAACTCAACTTCTTTCGTGCAACGCCGAACGTAAAAGTACTTCTAAATCGGCCGTAGCTTTTTAACTAGCTTCGGTAGCTTATTTTAAACGGTTACGACTAATAAATAACATTTAATTTTACTTGGCTTAACAATATTATAATAAAACATACCGGATATAATAAGTACCCTAACTTAAGCGAATGCTTTAGTAACCATAAAAAACATCGAATAGTATTAACGTATATATCTTGGGTTATTATATACATAAATATATTATTTTTTTACTAATATTCTGTCTAATAAACCGACAACCTTCGCGTTTTTTTTTTTTTTGTTTTTTTTACAGATTACAGATAGAATTATGTAGTAAATAGAAGTAAGAATTTTAATCGTCGAAGCAGTAGTTTCCCTCATCGGTTAGAATCGAAATGCAAGAAATTTACGACGCCAGGATTTGCCATTACTCGCGACAGCGATTGGTGACGTAAGAATTCGACTTCTATTTACTTTTATAATAATAATAAGTTATTGGCTTAGTAGAAGTCTGAAGATATTAGTTGCAGATTTAATTTACAAAACCCACCGGGTTGGTCTAGTGGTGAACGCGTCTTCTCAAATCAGCTGATTTTTGGAAATCGAGAGTTACAATGTTCAACTCCTAGTAAAGCCGATTATTTTTACACGGATTTGAATACTAGATCGTGGTTACCGGTATTCTTTGGCCGGGTTTCTACTAACCACGCATATCAGGAACGGTCGAACCGAGACTGTATAAGACTACACTTCATTTATATTAATACCTGAACGGTAATTCCCGGAGGCTAAACACGAAAAAGAAAACAAGAAAACTTTAATTTACGAGAATAATTTGTCGACAGTCCGTACGATGAAGGCGATTGTTTATCGGAAGCGCGTCGATTATATCGCATCTTAAGTTCTGTGTAATCGTTTCACGATTCCGAATTCATGAATATTTAATTACGTGCTGGTCACTTGAATTATATTGCAGCCTACAATTGCGTTATAAAGATAGTAAAGAATAGAAATCGATTTATATATAAAATATTTCCGTTTTATTTTAAAATACTAAAAAGATTAGTCATCGTATATTACAATGTTTGTAAAGATAAGGTTTGTCTATGTTTATGATGAATTATTTTCCTAGTTTGTAAAGTAAAAATAATAATTCCGGTTCATTTTAATTCATAGTTTTCCTATATAAGTCTTATTAATTTTAACGATAACCCGATTAAATATTTATTTATCTCCCTGTTAAATATTTGTATTAAATTTATATATCCGTATTTATTAACAAAATTTAATCGACGCTTTTCACCGAATTATAAAGGTTTTTTTTTTTTAGTTTCAGATAACTATATCATTAGCACTCTCGCGTGCGTGCAGTTTTTAATCTATGTGTTACACCCTGCAACCGCCAATTTTGTTGCATTGGACTTGATCAGCGACGCGAATTATACAATAAAATTATTGATCGATCGCTTTCTGTAAACCGTACCCTGTTTAATAAATTAATTTCCTTCGTGTCAGAGTGTTACTGTAATGAATAAATATTCTTTACTGTGGATTGCATATTACACATTATTATAAATGCAGAGACAAGATTTAAGAACGGGTAATTTTTATATCGGGTGTTTTTCTTTTTTATGTTTTACGTTGTAATTCGTGGGCATTTAAAATAATATTAAAGTTTTTTTTTAGTTCGGTCGAAAATTTCCAAGGAAATTAACGATTCTGATCGGTGTAAACTTAAAGTAACTTGATGGCGGGATATATATTTGTGTTATTTATTGTTTTATCGATATACATACTATTATATAAAGCGAAAGATGGTTTTCGTTTGTTCGGGATAAACAAAAAAGCCACTCGAATAATCGCAACCAAATTTTTACACCTGTTTCTTGGCCTAACCGAGAAGGTTTTTAGATTTCATCTCGAAAATAAACATGCATATATGTAGTAGTGAAGATTTACCGGTTGAAGCGCAACTTTACTGAAATGAATTTATGAACTGTAACTCTCTACGACTGTGTGAGCTAGGTTTGAACTCCACGATTCGAATCGATCGAATAATTAATATTACAAAAATAATACGCTTCAATTTACATTAAATAAATTAAAAAGATTTCTGTTTACCAATAATTGGCTTCCCGTGAAGACTGCGTGTGAGGGGTAGAGTGGTGAAATATTAATGTACGCAAGCACCTCGTGGGAGACTAGACCGATGACCGATCGTCACCATGAACTGGTAACAAACGGGGTGTCCTTAGAACGCTGTACGGAGAAGTTCAATGGGGTGTTCTTATGACATCTCCGCAAACAATCGTCCAATTTTCAAAATTAAAACGGAGTATTTGTTAGTAGGTTGAAGGCTAATTTTGCATGCATCAGGTACACTCTCGATCTAATAAATCACGATTATTCGGAAATGTGTGTGTATATATATATATATAAAGTGTTCTGTTTTTTTGTTATCGCATCACGCGAGAACCGAACGATCGATTACTTTAACATTCGCAGAATACATTTCTGTTATCCCAGGGAAGGTTTTAAGCCATCGATCGAGGCCCTAGCTCCCTGAAGATTAAGATATTTATTAAAATATTCATTCATTAAGGAAAAAATAAATTAATCCTTTTACTTCATTATTATATTTCTGCCGCCACGGCTAAGAAATAAGTTATGAATTTTTCGTCGTAAAAGTTGTGTTTACTTTAGTTAAGACAGTTACTATTATTCTGTAGAGCAGTTGAGGAATTCGCTAGGGCGACATTTCGGGCTAAGCAAGCAAGAGGAAAGGGGTAAAAGGTTTCTAGTACAGTAGATTGCCTAAAAAAAAACCCCTATGTAACAGGTGAACAAGGACTGTCCTTCAACCGGGTTGAAGGACAGCCTCCTGTGGAGTCGTCATTCGTCCGCGCTTGCGTGGATGGGCGTCGGCGATGAAGCACAGGAACTCTGGCTCCCCTGAACTGGAAGGCACCTCCCGGGTTTCAGTAATGCTTGCTGCCGGTCCGGCCCCTTGAGGGGAGGTGGTGAGGTAGGAGAGGTTTAGTCGGTACGGCGCAAGTACACGTCGCACTTAAACAAGATCTTGCGGAACCTGTTGCAAGTCTTACTTGCAAAAAGAAAGAAAAGAAAAGTTACTGTTATTCTATTTTTTGTAATACAGTTTCTTTTTCAGGTTTCTATAAGACCTGAATACTGTATTATTTATCAGTATTATTCTCACAACTGTGAGGATAACGTACTGTGCGGGGGTCCAGGGGGTGGAGCCTTCTGGGCAGATGGGAATGACGACCGAAGCAAGCTCTACGGGGATCCATGCCACCGATCCCCTGGAAAATTGGGAATGGCGAGGTCTGAAACTATATGGGAGGAGTCTATTGAAATAATAAAAAATATTTTTTTATGGTAGATGTCATATGTTTGTAAAAATTAAATGTTGTAAAATCAGTACCAAACTGTTTATTGACATAATTTATATGTAGCTTTCTTATTTTTCCCCTAGTAACGGTTTCAAACCGTTTTTATAAAGACTTGTGTATATATATATATATTGTGTGTGTGTGTGTGTGTGTGTGTGTGTGTGTGACATTGAGAAAAACTTTTATTTAATACTCGACTGTCTGATTTTCAAACAATTTTAGTTACCCGAATATTATTAAACCCTACGGGATTTAATCTTCAAATCATCGCGGATCCGTTGTCACTCCCGTGACCGAAAAGGATTTTTTGAACCGGTGCATCATGGAATTCGGTACAGCCACTCGGGGATGAAAAGAACAGAATTAAGTCGATAAATTTCTTCGACTTAGTTAAGAATTCCAATCGATAGAATGATATTGAAAAATCGATATAAATTGTAATTATCTTTTCGTGAACATCCCTTTATTAAATTACGTTCAAATTTAGTTTAATCGATTTTGTTAGTATTTTCTTTTTTTATAAACGACATTTTTCTCCGTTATTTTATTCACTTTTGTTGAAATGCTGTTTTTTTTTCCTTTGAGATTTTCGAACGGCTTTATGTATATAAAATTTCGGATATTACCCGTGTTTTACGTAAAATTAAAGTATGAAAAAATCGTTCGCGATTAATGAACTTAAAAACTACCGATATGAAAAAAAACCGTGATACGTATTAGCGTTTTTTTTTTTAATCTCACTTTTGTTTAAGAAAATCGGAATTTCAAAGAGGATATTTTTTACTTTCAGCACGTTTTTTACACTTATATTGTTGAGAATTTTTATTACATTATGTTGTTATAAAATTCGTATTTCAGTCGATTCTTACGTTTCTAGAAACTTTTATTTTTTACCTTTTTGTGAGTTTAAAACGCTTCTCGTTTTTTTGAACTGGCCGTCAACCGTCTTCCACGTCTGTTTCTTTAAATCGTCCTATGCCCGCCGTCACTTGTTTGATTAAAATCTTTTTAAGTAACAGGTATACAAAGAAACATAAATACTGACCTCTGCTTGGCCTTCTGTAACAGTTAACAGATCTCCCGGTCTAATTAAATTATGTTGTATATATAATTAACTGTAACTTATAATTAATATTTCAAAGTTATCGTGTTTAATTTAACATCATCATATTGTTTTCTGCCATAAAGCAGGTCCCGTGCGCCATATCCGTCTTCATTTATTGTCCTGCTAATTTTTTAAGTTTCGGATAAGCCCCGTTTTCTAACAGATTGTCTGAACTTTTTACTCGTCTCAGTCTCTTATGTTTTGCATCTTCTACTGTGTTCGTAGCACCGTTCTAATGGATCGGTCTCCTCTTGGCAAGTGGGTTTCTTATTCCGAATCGCTCTTATTAAGCCCCTACTCTCATCTTTCACAACCCCTTATCTTTCTTTTCATTTTTTCTATTAACCTCTTCTATCTCTTTTTACGCCTGTATTCCAAATGCCTCAAGCCTTTGTTTTTTTGTTTGCAAAGATCCGTAAAGAAATACAGTCGTAACGTTTTAATTCCACCTTACCGCTTAACGACTGTACCTTTCTGTCAAACACTTCCTCGGCCTCTGCTATTCGTAGTTTTTATTACTTTTTATTTCCGTCATCTTCTGTTAACTCTGTATTTAATTACGTATTCAGTTCTTTATTATTTTGTACAGATATTCGTTTTCATTCCGTCGCAGTGTCGACTAATTTTTGACATCGTCAGTCGATAATCCTCCGCTTCATTTCCTAAAATAAAACCGTACCGCTGCGAACCTTATGCGATTTATTCTCGTTCCTCTTACATCGATTCCTTCATCTCCTAGAACGTTTTGTATCGTTGGCTACTTTCAACATCGATCGATCGTATTAAAGAAGATTGCCGATAGGGGATGTTGAGTTACTCTGTGCATAAATTCCTCTGTATGGTAATTATATATACAAATTATATGGAAATTTTATATCTGATATCTAGTATTAAGCGACCGATTTTAGCGAGATACTATATAATTAACCTACTAAGAGTAGCTTCTTAATTAACTATATAATTATGTTCAAATTTTGTCAGCCGGATAATAAATTTCGTAACAGTATTTTTTTTTTCTTTTCAGGTGAGTTATCGTTTTTATTTTGCTCCTGTAAAATGTAAGTAGATCAGTTTTTATGTTATTTTATAAACGTATCGTTTATTGTGTCGAAAGAATACTTGAGTTTATCGATGGAAATTGTAACAGTTAGTCCACCTTTATTACAGCTCGGTGAAAGTAGTTTGCTAGTTTAACGTGCAGTTGTATTCAGTTCGGTAATCCACTGACACACACACACACACACACACACATATATATATATATATATATATATCTTCTTTTGTTAAGCTAATTCTGTCGATTGTGAAAAACAAAGCAATAAAATGGATTAGTTATTAAAAATATTTGTTGTAGTATGGTTTATTTTTTTATTTTAATTTGTATTTTTGTATTGTACTGAAAAAGAATTAATTATATTGGTTTTATATATATATATATATATATATATATATATATATAGTTCAGTTAAAACTGGAGTTGCGTAGTTCTACAAAATAATAATAGCTAATGAGTTAATGCTTTCACTTTCTAATCAGACTGTTACTACAGTAAGCCTTGCCCTGCTGGTGTGTGTGTGTGTGTGTGTGTGTTTGTTTGTTTGTTTGTTTGTTGATATGTACTAGTTTTTATGTAGAGGATATTACAAACACGTATATTGTTTCCAACAATTAATTAAGTTATTAAAAATGTGGTTTTTTTCTTCTTATAACAGGAAAATGTTATATCGGGAAAATCTAAAAATACATTGAGCGGCCTCTCTGTTTTTAGGGGTTTTTATTTAATATTAATTAAATTTGTATGTTTTCTCCTTATGCGAGTTGATATCTTGAATACTTTATTTTGTCTATAACTCTACAATATTCATTGTTATGCGATAAATCAAAATTCATTCGAGGTAATTCGGGTTTGTTGTATAATCGATTCGCTTCAGGATTTTTGACGGTCGTCCAGAACTGACGGTGCAGTAAGCGATCCGAACCGGTATCGAAAGGGGGAAGAGGTTTCCTTAAATCCAGGTCAGGTTTTCGGTTATTTATAACCTGTTGTGGATTTTAAATCCGGTTCGAAATCTATTGAGGTAAATTTCTAAGACGCGCAGTAATCTATTTTAAAACCTGTAATGCGGATGTTCACACGCTTATATCGGAACGACGGAACTATGATGATCTTCCTTATATGATAATTAAGTCTGTGGAATTTGTCGAGCGGGTGGAGGGACATTCGCTCGGCTTTGGGTAGGTTATGATGAAAACGGGATCGATCTTGGAGGGTCGATTCGATTTTGGACCGGTCCGTTGTCCAAACTCTTTTATGAATAGACAGCTTTTCTAACGTACAGTCGATGAAGTTCCTCCCCTCTTATGAAATAAAATTCATTATCCTCTCTTCATTATTCCCTGTACTTAACTCACGTTTTACCTGTTTTGGCTCTTTTGATTATAGCCGTTAATTATTGCAGTCGTTAATTTTTATTATACTTTTTGGTAAGAAGTTTATCGTTGCATATTTAAAAAAAATTATTTGTTTTTTTTTATACGCAAATGAAGTTAATATTTATTTAATATTGTTATGTTATCGATATTTGCATTATTAATGTTATTTTATCTACTAATCTTGATGGAGAACTCAAGAATTCAAGTAACAATTATTTAAATAGATTGTGAAACATGAAAACTCTTAAAAAAATATCTGCAAATTTTTTTTCTAAAATTCTAGAACAAAATGACCGTTACGATTGTTAAATCGTCATTATCGTTTTACCCTGAGGACCTAGTATAAATAATAAAAAATAAATAAATGAAGAATCTTCAAGGCGGAGTAGGGTATCGTCTCAGCCTTTCATCCGGAGGTATTGGGTTCGAATCCCGGTCACGTATGGCATTATTCATACGCTAAAAATTTCTACTCTCATAGGACAAAACGATCAAAGCAGTCGATGCCCGTCATCTTCAAAACGAAAAAAATGTTTAAACGAAAATGTTTACCGTTTGGTGACGAGTTGACTATTTTAGCGAAGAGAATCAAGAAAATTTAGTGGCGAAATTCAAAATTCAAGAATTAGAAAAAAGTGCAAAAAAATCCGTCTAAATTTTTTATGAAAAAACAAAATTATTTTCAAACAGTAAAAGTAAAATTCAAACGATGAAAATTTTAAAAAAGAATCGATCGAAAGAATCTAACAAATTAAAAATTTAGGGGAAATAATTTCCCCGAATATTTTAGAGAAAGAAGGCGTAAAAGCCAGAACCGTAAAGTGGTAGCGGCTGGCTTAGTGTCTTACTAGAAACATTTACAATAAAATATATTTATCCTAAAAATACAAAATTAATTAATATAAAATAGTAGTTCAATCTTCAAAATGTAAAAAAAGTATTTTTAAAAAAATTCATGTATGGTGTAATTTAAGACTAATTAGCGCGGCATAATACAGATTACTAAAGATTTTTTTTTCAATTTTGGGTTTTTATTCTAATAAAGGAATAAAAAAAAAATAGAAAGAAATAAACTTAAGGATTAAAATATTAATAAACCCATTTGAAAAAAAAAGTTATAAAATAAAAATCGGGAAAAATAAAAGGAAATATAACAAGTCCTTTTGCTAAGCGTAAAATGTGTTTAACGGGAGTATCCCTTGAACGAATATTTAAGGATATTTCCTCCCCTTTTTGCTTAGCTTAAACGTACAGGATTAATGATTAACTTTTGTAATATCTCTGAATTTTAAGAAATAAGATATCTGCTGCATAGTACTTAGTAAGTTTTTTAATCTGTAAATTTATTAAAATTAGGTCCATATGCATGCGTAGATTAATTTGCTGGCATAAATTGATTATTGTTCGTTGTTAAATGCTGAAATTAGTTTTTAAATTGTAAAGCTTCTATGAATTCTTTTTTGCAAGACCCAATTATTTTCAGCCATGAAGGTTCACAGTAGTTATGTATTATCTCCGGTATGTTTTTTAGTTAAGTAATCTATCTCTTTATTTTCCCGGTTGTCTCTCTCTCTCTCTCTCTCTCTCTCTCTCTCTCTCTCTCTCACCTTTACATAAATCAGTTACAAAATAATTATTTCAGAATATTTAATACAAAATTATATATAATAAATATGCAGTCCAGTTATCTAATTTAAAAGTAGAAAAACTAAATAATCGAATAGGATGTTTATTCATTTATGTATAACTTAAATAATAAAATTATCAGAGATTCATTTGCTGGCTAGTTTAGTAAGTATAAAAATAAGATTATTTATCCTACGAAAGACATAATAGTATTACAACTAAAATAAAAGAAGAGATTAACAGAAATAATAATAAAAAACAGAATAAAAATTCTTCCGGGCTTCGACTGAAGTCAAAACGAGATTTTGACTGCCTAAAGGTCAGCAAAACTACTTTCTATTGGCGTTCGGTCTTGTTCAAACCTACGTAAAGGGTCAGAGAGAAAAAAATCTTTTTTTTTGCCGTTTTCTACTGTTAAGTCCCATTCTTATACTAATTAGGTGAATCCACCTCACCGGTGTGTTAATTTCGGTTACATTCGAACAAGGGGCCGAAAGATACCGTCACCGTGGGTCCCGTATCTTTAAAATTTACTCTTGAGTATATAATAATTTTTATTACATAATAATTTGCACGCTTACATACGTAGTTTAACTTTCCATTATCTCCTAAGCAGCGTCTGTGAACGACGAAGCCGTAGGAAGCCAGAGCTATGCAAAGCCGCTGTACCGTTCAGTATACGGTACTAAACTTAATTTTTTTAATTACTGTAGGTTTTAGTAAAAATTCTTAGGCGATTGTCATCGCATGTAACATCCTAAATATAAGAATAAAAATGTAATTTAATGTAGTCACAAAAACAACTGTAAAGGGGGACGCGCATGTATTATCTGGTGATGTACTTAAAATTATACTGTTATTTTTCGTATGAATTTGTTTTACGAGGTTGCTGGTATACGTGAATATTTTAGCGTGGTGGTAAGTACCGAAGAAAACCGTTAAATTCGCTCTTCCGATTCAGCGGCTATACTCAATATTCTGTGCGACGCGATGTGTTAACCGTGTTCCGTAACGTGCGGCGATAAGATTCAATAACGGTTGAAAATTTAGTGCATTTTAATTGTCGAAAGGTATTTCGCCACACTATCGTCGCATCGATGAATATACTGACGGGCTCTATAAGTCGACAAGTAAAGGCAGGGTTCTATATAAACTACTGACAGATTTGTCACGAAACCTTTTGGCTGTAATATACGGCTATGACGATTCCCCGATCTTCCGAATCGGAATTTTTTAGTCGGTTTTTCTACCGAGGAAAACCAACTAAACTACCAAAGGAAACGCTTACCGAAATGATTCTCATACCTCAGGTCGGCTCGAGACAAACATTACTGCTGTAATAATACACGCGATTACACTCTTGGAATAAACCGTCTTAGACATCGTAAGTACAAATTCGCTGTAATATACAAATAGACAAAGTTTAATAACGGAATAATGGATACTTTAAGTCGATTATTTTGTATTTTGAATCGAGGAATCGCGTACATTAGTACTACGCGTGAAACGCAATCGTTAGTCGAATCGCATCGCCTTTCTGCCGATGCATTGAAACTAAAAAACAACAATTCCACGTAAAACTAAACAAAGGACCTTGCATTCAAGGACCTTTAAGCCAAACGTCCCTTAAAAAAAAAACAAAAACATTTTAATAACTCGGTGGTTTGCAAGCTGTTACTGAAGTTTTTATTTTCAATATAAATCTGCACAGTTACGCATTACTAAATATTTATGTTTATTAAAATGAATGCAAAAATCCCTCACGCATAGCGATAAAAAAGTCTCTTCAAAATTTAACACTCTTTTAAGTAATTAAAATTAAATCTGAACTCTATTAACGATCTGAACCCGTCGTTCAAATAATTTACGATACCCGGTCAAAAATAAACAAGACTGTGGTATTTGTACGGGTCCCGGGCCATTGCGGCATCCTCGAGAACGAACGGGTCGGTGAGGCAACCAAGAGAGCGGCATAAAATAGCCTCCGAATAGAATTAACGTGTAAGAGCCACTTCATGGACAGTCCGTGTCAAAATGGGTACTCAGTGGAATAAGTTCTGGCTGCTAAGTTCTCCGACGGCCTTACACGGCATCCGGAAGAATGCGTCCGAGAAAACGTTTATCCCAAACAACAGAAGAGACCAAGTCATCCTAACTCGGCTGAGGATCGGACACGCAAAGCTAATCCAAGCCCATCTATTTGGTTGTCCTCACCAGAACTGTGAGGCGTGCAACGTAAAACGGTTCGTAAATCGCTTACTCGTAGATTGACCGATGTCCGGGTCTATTCGACAACAATTAAACCTGGGTTCAGATGTGAAGTGTTTACTCAACCGGCAGAAATACATCAAAAGACTTCTGGTTTCTCTATGATAGCGGGATGAAAAACGTAATTTAGCGGCTTAGCTTACGCGACACCCCTTAAGGAATGCTGTGTGTGCAGTGAGAGTGGACTAGCGGTGATGTTGCAATATTTATTATCCTTTATATTTATTACTCATTTATTATCCTTGTTTTAGTCTGTGTTTATTTTTTATGATAATTGCGTTTGGTATTTATTGTTTAATTATTTACGATCATGTAGACGTATTTAAGTCGCTAATGATTATTATCGCGTTGATGAGACTATAAATAAACGATGGAAAAAAAATTAAATCGACGACTTCATCGTCGGGGTAAAAACATTATTTCCAAACATTTATATTTTAAATCTATATTCGTAATAAAATGATGAACCGACTGTAGTAAATCTACTGCGATCAGAGATATCGAAAGATTAAAAGCCTATCGGTCTCTTAATAATTAAAAAAAATAATAAAAAAATTTAATGAAAAATAAATATTAAGGAAAAAGGGCTACGATTAGGCAACCTGTTCACAAGTACGGAATCTGTGATAACAGGTGAAGTACAGAGCGTTCTCCCAGGAGTCCGACGCAGCGTGAAAGGCGCATGAATAAGCGATAATGCCGCCACGGCGAACTAACCGTACGATAGTATTCTGCACGGCTGCTACGGGTTAGAACATCGTGTCGTGAAACAATCGTCGGTTGTTAGGTCACGAATATTCTTAAGGAATGAAAGAACAGTCCTTAAAAAGAAAGAATTTGACAAGCGTTCTTTCCTCTCCTTACTAATATAGACGCAACATGAGAGAGTTTATTATTGAAAGCGATGGTAAACAAGAAAGCCTCAAAACCGTTTACGATTTTATGTATATAGTATCTAAATGGAGCCTCGACGCGTTCGTTATACTGACGGTCGTAAGAATATTAAATATTATACGCATTTTCATTAAACGTAAAAGAATCAGCCGTTTTATATCAAATTTGAAAGAGATCTGTAGGTTGGTTCTCGCGTGATGATATCGCAAAAAAACAGACAGATCTACAAAGTTTCCCATTTATATATAAGAAAATATAACAATAATCAATCTCATTACTTAACAATACAGGAAGATATATTGTAACCGGAATTCGACTGCCTCTGAGAGCCTAAAAAAATTGTTATGCCAGCAAATTCAGTTACGCATCCGTGTAGACCTACTTAATAAATTTACTAATTAAAAAATTTACTTGAGTATAATGCAGCGGATAATATACTTCTTATAACTTCCAAATATTACAAAAATTAATTATTAATATTTTACGCTTAAGCTAAGCATAAAGCGGGATTAGTCCTTAAGAATTTCTTCATGGGATATCCCCGTTAAACTTAATTTGCGCTTAGCAAAGATCTCGGAGTCGTCGTTCGCCCCCCTGGGGACGCCTTCTGGTCATCCAGATTCGGATAGTAGAGTGCCTGAGTGATCGTTCACGGGCTGCACATACCATATGGCTTGGTTTAGATCCGGCTCCTGCATGATAATAGGGGAGGTTTTTTAGCGGGTAAGAGCCCCGCACTGCTGTCAGTGATGGCCTAAATTTTTTTTGTAAAGAAATCTTGGTATCGCGTATAAAGAATCTCTATTTCAATTTTATTATCTCGTTGCAGATTTTTCTGATGTATTTTATTAGGATTTGGTTAATTAAAATAATTATATCGTTGGAGACTCGACTATAATACTTGTGCAGTCATCGGTGTATTGTATACCGAGTGTTTTTACTCCCGTTTAACGAACACAAACCGTTAACTGTAGATGAACGCCGGATCCACTTACGTAACCGTTTTGCGTAAAATAAATGCGATTAATCGAAAAGACTAATATTTTATTTATGATTATTTTTTCGTTTTTTGATAATATTACTTTTATCTGGTTTGTGAAGCGGAAATTGTTAGGATTTTTTTAAATAAATTAATTTTATCGAACATCGTATTCATTACTTTTTTTTTAATTTTTACCCTCTTATATTGCAGTTTGCGAGTATTTTATTATAAAACGAACACCTTTGAAAGAACGGATTGATTTTCAGCCGGATTCATTAACACAACGAAAATTCCTAATTATTTTTACCCGAGTAACGTATTTCTTTCTTTAGATTGTAGCCCCTCGAGTACGTTAAAAATATTTGAATGGATTCGATCGAAATATTCTGGTGGTTTGCTTTTGACTTTTTCACGTTAATCGTAATTTATAAAGTCATGGACCCCGACGAACAGGACTTGCTGTAACCGTAAGGTTGTCTGGGGACTAAACGAATCGCGAGTTATATCCTAAAGCGATATAGCCGCTTCAAGATTCTATTAACAAATAGATGGTTACTTCTAATAAGTCTCATCGATAACTATCGCGTAACGCTGGGTTAAATACTGCTCGATCCAGTACGTTATGCAATACGTATTGCGTCGATTCTTGAAATAGCTTGGACGGTTTAATTTATTAGCCGTTTCTTTACACTTCTTCGGGTAGCATTTTACATTCCATCCTTATGTATCGGTTACTCATGCGTGAAATCAATTTCCTAATCCTAATTTATTTTCGAAAGATGGATTCTCAGTTCCTTTTAGCTTTAAAAATGTTTTCGGTAATTACAGACTTCCGTTCGTTTCTATGTTGTTTAGACGCTTGAATTAGTTAAGTGTAATAGGTGTAGTGTACATCGTTCGTGAATATTTTAATAGTCGAATGTATTTTCGTACAGCTTTTCCTCAAAATTTTATTTAAGATTTTCATAGTCGGAGGCAGTTGTAACAATAATCTGTGTAATAAATAATTGCAATAATTACTGAATTTATTATGTAAATAATCAGAACATTACTGTTAATTAGTCAAGGTTACCGAGCGTAGGTTAATTTTGGTTAGAATATATTTATAAAGTCTCTGCAAATACCAACTGATTTGGAAGAATCTGCCTCTATTGTACTTTCTTTTTGAAAATGAAGACTCGTCTATTTCTACCGTCATTCCTGGACCACCTTATTAATAAATGATCGGCACACACGCCTCTCTCGGGTACATTTTCCAATCCGTTATCGCTTCACTTGACTTTTGCAATTCTCTCGAACAAACTTAGTCGTTGTATATTCATAAGTCCGACAGTATATAAACAGCACAATGCTTTGTAGCGATAGTTTACTATCCGCGAGCCACTTGTTTTTTTCTCTTTTATTACACTACCGACGCGAATGTTTTGAATGAAATTTCAATTTCATTTGATTTTTTTTTTTTAATTCTTGTAATATGTTTTATTATTTTTGATTTCAAGATTTCGCAGCACTTTCTTCGTCATTGATGTCGCGAATAAGGGAAATAAAGGTGTGATAGTCCTATGACATCCATGTTTACACTATTCTAATAACAAAAATAATATTTTTATCAGTTATAGGATTACTAGGGTATTTCTCTAATGTTTCATTTATCAATTATTATACACAACAGGCTGTCAAGTATTTTTGATGCGAAAAAAGTGGAAAAGAACCAAGAATTTATTAAATAAAGAATACAGATGATCATTTGCAGGGCATAATCGTTTAAAACAACCACCTTTACCTAATCGATTTAAGTTCAGAGGAACAACCTAATAGATTCAATTCTATCAGATGCAAGCGATATTACAAATGTGAATCCTATGAAAAGGCGATGGCTTTTACGAAACTAGCATTCCTTGTACCCCCGACGAGTCGCATATTATAATTGTTTAGATTACATTATAATTTATCCACAAATACCCACAGATTTGGAAGAATTCTGCCTCTTGTAATTTGTTTTTGAAAAAAATGACTTGTCTATTCATTTCTGGAACACCTTTTTAATAAATGATCAGCACGCACGCGCGCACATACCTGTCTCGGGTACGTTTTCTAATTCGTTACCGTTTCACTTGACATTATCCTACACTCGGCTTCGCTTGTTAACCTTGACTAAAATGTTAATATGTAAATTATGTTAATATGTTTATAATTACCAATATAAAACAACATTTTAGTGTCTTTTCTCTTATTTTTTTATTCTTAAATTAGTTTAAAACTGTATATTAAGTAATTTTTATGTGAACAAATGCGAATAAAGTGTGTAGTCTTCTCAGTCTACCCGAATATACTTTAGCGTATTAGAAGGCCTACTCGAATGAAGCGTAAGGGATGCTCAGCCTTAGGAATTACATCACTTTTAGAACTTGCTGTGCTGTAAAAGCGGCGAATTAAAAAAAAAAAAAATGGAAGTACTTTTTTCTGTTACGGATTTTGCGTTATATACCTTTTCTTCGCCCGATAAAATAGCCTATGCACCAACGTATATAGAACTGGATTTGTACAGTTCTCATGCGTATGTCCGTTAATCGGGCGTATTGTTGCATCAGCATTATGTGTTGTTGTTAATAGTGCAAAGAACGTTGTGCTGTAAGGATGGAGTTGAAAATGGGTCTCACGACGGAGGATAAAGTTTTCATTGTAGAGTATTATTTCGCTCTTGCGGAATGGAAATCAAGGCAGGCCGAGTTTGAAGTAAATGGCGGAACAATATCGCGAACAACTTAATAAGGCGACACCGAGCAACACAGTTATGCTGTCTATCGTTACGAAATTTCGTCGCACTGGTGGTAGAGTATTGTGTGAACGGAAGGGAAGATCTCGTAGCCAGAAACTGTGTCCTCAAATGAGAATTACGGACGTGCCCTCGATCAGGTTATGGAGTCACCTAAACGAAGTCTTCCACGAAAGTCCATGAAAACGAACATCAGAAGTACTTCGCTTCGGCGATTGTTTAAAGACATAGGTACCGAATTCAGGTCGGAAAACGATTGACAAACCAAAATATGGATGCCAGGATTGTGTATTGCGGAAGATTTTTGGTCTTTGTGTACGAGGATCCAGATTTCTTGCTCGATGTGTAGTTCTCCGACGAAAGTTTCATTCACGTGAACGGTTTCATCAGTCGCCAAACAACTCGCTTTCTTGGTTTCGAGAGATCAGATGTTATCGACGAAGAACCGTTAACATAGTAAGCGTGTGACGATATGGTGTACGGTGTCAGCACACGGTGTGTTTGGTCCGTATTTCATCGAGGATGATAAAGGTATACATCTTACTGTTACCCAGGAACGTTATAGGAACACGGTGGTGCATACTGTATTATAAGGTAAATTAAAAATTTCTAATTTTGATTTTTGTCGCAGGTTTTCGGATACAGCTTAATTGTTCTCCACTGAAAATAATAATCACCTTATATTATTTAATGTTTGTTTTACACCGGTCGGTATATTTTTTCGGTTAAATTTATCTTCTTTCTCGAAAACAATGTAACGCAATGTTTTTAATAACTGAAATACTTGTTGCTGTAACTCGGGGGTTCATTATAGAATTTGTGAAGGTTATCCCTTACCGTTTGACCTTTTAATATTAGTTTGTCGGAAGGGTGTCACGTTATCGTTAATATCGATTTATAATTTTGTTTTGTTTATTAATATCTCGTCGATTAAACGTTTAGGGTAAAATACAGTATTATCGAGTTTTTATCGTTAGACTTCTAACGGGTAATTTTTCGCCGATCATTTCAGTCTGTACGACGAGAATATGCATTTACTATTTATTACTAGGCTTCCGTTGAACTCGAACAACTAATATTAATAGTAAACTGTAGTGGGAAAAAAAATTGTACATATAAAAAAATTATTCTGTTTGACTTCGTCGTTAACGTCTGTTCGATTAATTAATACATCATTCGTTAATCGTTCTGAGTACGGACCCGATGTTAAAAAAGATAATTAAGGGATAATATAGGGTTTAATGAATTCATCGTACTAAAACCTAAAAAAGGCTTTTCTGTCAACAGTACCACGATATTAGAATCACCATAGATAGTGTTATTTTCCGTATCCTAATATAACTTAATAATGTTGTGTAATTGTGAAAGACAATTAATGTTTTTCAAAACTGTCTACTTGTGTTTATTTTCTTACCGTTTTTATTTCTTAACGGAAATTTGTATAGGATTTTTTTATATTTAAACACAAGACTTGGTCTTGTACGTATTTTTTCAAATTATTCGCTGTTTTGATGGCGTTATAATAATATTTGTTTTTTAATACAAAAAAAAAAGCGCTGATCATTGTACTGTACAGAGTGCTACACGGGTCATTTGATGATTTAAATATTAATTGAATATATTGATTTTTAATTTATATTTTCATGTTTAAACGGATTGTTAGCGGAAAGATTATTTAAAGAATTACCAAATTAAATACAACCTAATCCTTGACGTAGCCGCTTATTACCCTAGAGGAAGCGGAGAGAACAGGATTTTTGTCTCGAACGATAGCATAATTTTGATCGATGATTTTCCATCGATCGTCTGAATATTACGCGCAGTTGCTTCCAGAATTCTACGGTGTGTGTCGGAAAGAAAGGTTTGAAGTAAATTATGATAATTTTTAAATTACCTCCTCGAAGAGGAAAAGCGATCGGCTTCCAGAAAAAGGCCGGTAGTTTGAAATGTATTAATAATGATGATAACATGGCCCACTATTATTACAACGTGAAACACATAGGTGAATAAACATCGGAGGATTTTAGCCGTATTTCAATGATTCAATTTAAAATAAAAGCTCTTATACTGATTTTAATTTAAAAAAAAAAAAGATGTTAAACATATAAGATCGGAGACGTCTTGATTATTATTAAAAAAAAAGGTACTATGGTAGCGGCTACGGTAATGTATCCTCTTTGGTCGACACGAATCGTAAATTATGATTTGCAAGCGAGCGTATCAGCACCTTTAAATACAGTCGAGGGCGTATTACAGTGGAAGCAGTATACGCTCCTATAGAAGCGTCGGAGATGAGAGAGTGACGGAAACGGGAAGGAAATATAAATAGAACCGATTAGAGCATATAAACAGTATTGTAAGTCCCCCTTAAGAGCATCGAAGTATCGTCCAGAGGGCTGACCAGATCGGGCCGGTCCCAGAAAAAGACGATCGGAAGACTTTGTAATGCAGGGACAGGATTTGGATCCTAATCCTTGATAGCTGAAGAAGAAGACTCCAAACGGCTGTAGAAGAACATTATTAGTTACCGACGTCCCGAGTCCGTAGTCTCGCGATCGTTCTCGCAAATCCCTCTCTGATCTATCTTTGCTCGGCAGGATCGTACTTGTCCTCGAGAAGTCCACATCTTTCCTTTCCTAAAAATCCAAAAATCGAAATTTTATGTATATAATAACGTCTTTGTAACATTCACAGAAATCAGGTTCCAAAAATGATACCGTTGAAGACATCTCCAGAACTTAATTCTTTATTTCAGACGTGTAATCTTGTGCCGGACGACCGTTTTACAGCTTACAAACGGCAGCAGACGTTGCTTATACGCTGTTTTTAAAAGTATCGTATCGTATTGAATGCGTGAAAGCAAAAGAAACGTTTAAATAGTACGATGTTCCGTTGTTTGTTGCACCGCAGACGTTTTTTCCGTAATTTTGTGTTTATTATACATCGACGTATGTCCACGTTAGCAAGTAGAGATATATATCCGGTCCTTTTTTCCGCCTCTGTGATAAGTAGGGATAGCCTACCCGTCTTTTATATGAAGCTATAAGAATATTAAAGGTTAATTTCTCAGTTCGATCCGGTATGAATTATTAGTCGAAAAGAATATTTAAAATTTAATAATGAAATCGACTTAGCTTTTTGCAAACAGATTATTGTAAGTACCGTACTTGTACCGAACGGAATGAGTAGTAATATCGTGTACTAATATGAGTAAAAATGTAAAAGTTCTACACGAATTGGCTGCGGTTTATATATGCTCAGTGATATTGTAATTTTGTTCATGGTTTTTAATGGATGGATAATTGTTAAACGGTCAAATTCGTATACATTTGGATCATTAATCTAAGGTCAGGAATTAGGGATATTCGAACGAAAATGACGCTCGTGGTAAAGGGTCGATTGTGTTGAGGGAATTTCATCTGAAATCGCTCAGCACAAGAAATTGGAGTCGTTTCCGAGCAATTGAAGTGGAAATTTATCTGTTTTATTTCTAAACCGCAGTTCATTCTCGTTCGGTAAACCTATCGATTACTTTTTTTATTTTTATTAATATTTGAAACGCCTAATAATTATTTGTTTACAAACAGGCGTATGAAGGATTTAAATTAATATTCGTTGAGATTTCTTATTTAATAATTATTATTATTTATTATTAAATAATTTTGTTATTTAGTAATAGAAATTATAGATTAAATTTATTTTCGGTATTAGATGATAAAAAACAACGCTACTGTTATAAAATGTATTTTATTTCTTATTTATTTACTAATATTTTATCTATATATTTGCTAGTATACCTGTCACGGCTTCGCCCGCGCTGTCTGGTTACTTGCGTTACCCGTCGCGGTTAGGGAATATTTACAGGTCAGGGCCGCTTCCGTTTGCCCTTCCCGTCTAGCCAGGGGGCCTCCCCCTTCGGTCCCAATGTGTTCATTAAACTCGTGTTTGTGAAAATAATAATAAATAAAATTAAAAAGCCTGTTCAATTTATAAAGAATATCGGTGTACTGTAATTTCCTTGCAGCAATAGTTGGGTCAATACACGAACCGAAACTTTGAGTGATCTGAAGGACGCGGGTTTCAAGATAGTAGGCCTCCATCTTAAAAATATTAGTTATAGCCGGTTGCCCGTACTTCGTACGGGTTAAAAATGTATTTTTCCCGGTTCTGTACGGTTCCTTAATAAACACTAGGAGGTGACCGTAGTTCGTTTCTCATTTTTAAAAATTTATTTAAATTTCTTTTAGTCGGAGGCAGTCGCACATACAGTAACAGTCGCAGTGGTTGGTTGAGCCGCTGCGCCGTACACCGTTGCAATCCTTAAAAAAATATAAATTAAAAAAAAAACCGAAAATGATTTTTAGATATTTATCTGCTAGTTCTAATCTACTGAATACCTCCTTTATTACAGTTGGAAGCGGGTAAATTTGTAATCGTTGTTCAAAATGTTTTTACCTTCCTTCATCTCTTCCGATGTCGAATTTCGAAAAAATCTAGAAATCTGTTTTTAGATATCTCCTGTCAGGTTATGCGCGCTTGTACACGCTTGATTGACCCGCGAGGTGTTCTTTTATAGGGAATTATAAGTTTCATTATTTCTTCCAGCAGCGGATAAGAGTTACCGACGAAACCGGCTGAGAAAATACACTTCCCCGTTTACAATTTATTTAGGTTTGAATTTCGTCAAGGGATAAATTCCCGATAACAGTTGTCATGTTATCATAAAGATTTTGTCTGTTTAACATTAGAGTTGTTAATGGCATTTAAAAATATTCCAGGTAAAAATTCAGTGAATTTTTTTAGGTAAATCCGAAAAAGGTCTGTTCTGCAGCTCTTTGAATTCGAAAGTTTTACTTTTCAGTCGCCATATCCTTGGTTTTTTTAATTTTTTTAGCATTACTAGTTTATTAAGTGCATCTGTTGAATTTCAAAGATCTCTTTATATTAAGTCGTTACGATTAGCAAATGAATTATTATAAATCGTTCAAAAAATATACGGACAAGCGTGGAACGTGTGTGTTGGAGTAGTCATAAATCCCCTCCAAAAAAAAGTATTTATTATTTCCATTGTTTTCACGTTTATCTTGAATTAATTACAATTACGTTACGAAGTGTCTCCTTTTTATCTTTAAAGAAAGTTTTTTTGCAAATAGGACATCGGGATCAATAGAAAATTAATTAAACCGGCTGTATTAATATGACGATTGTTTATCAGATTCACTGTCGATAGCGACCGAGGTCATAGAGAATCCAGCACCCACGTAAACTGATAGACGATCTATACGTGGTCTCTTCAGAAAATAACCGAACGTTTTCAATTACGCGCCAACGGAGATATTTATTTACGTGCGATCGACAGCATTGCGGTTCCGCATAACCTCCTCTGTAACCGCATGTTCTTGGATTTTTGATATCTCGTTTGGTTTTCGTGTTATTGTTATTTGAGTGCGACGTGTATAAGTGTTAGTAGCGATTTTTGTAATACGCGATTTTCGGGAGCAACGATACAATAAATTTTGCGTGAAACGTGTGTCAACTTTTGAACAAAACTTTACCTCTGGGTCGTACGCGATGTTAGGAATGATTTTCACGATTTAAAAGTGATCGGCAGTCGAATGAAGATGACCCCGGTCCAGGAAGATCTTTGACTTCAATAGATGACATCCGCGTTCAGAAAATCTCAACGATCCGCCGCGTGAGAATCGCCGATTACTCTTACAGAACTTGCGTTACAAAAGATCGGCAAAAGATTTCCACCCCCAAGAAAGCACGTCGGTCTCGATCCGATGTCAAAGTGATTCTGTCGGTTTTACTAGAATCGTGCATTTTGAATAGTTGCCTCGGTGAACTGTGCGTACTATCGAGGTGTTTTACAATGGTTATGTGAAAAAATCCGAAAAATACCAGAGTTTTGGGGAAACAACTTACGGTTCCTTCACCACGAAGATGCGCCCTCTCACCCAGCTTTGTCAGTTCGTCAGTGTTGTGCCAAAAATCAGATGACTGTCCTCCCTCAAGGCCTCACTACTCGTCAAACCTTGCTTTTTACGATTTTTTCATATTTCCAAAATTAAAATAAGCGATTAAAGGACGCCATTTTGAGACTATCGATGACATGAAAGCAGACTGTTTACGGATCTTAAAGGCCACTTTAAATAAAGCTATCCAGGACCGCTTCGCGAACTGGAAACACCGTCGGGAAGAGTGTATGAATAGGGCAGCGAAGTTCTTTTAAGTGGACAAGGACCAATAATCTATAAAAGTAATAATAAAGATTAAAAAAAATAAAGTTCGGTTATTTTCTGAAGAGCACGTAACTAGTGACGTAACGGAAGCGGGCTCCGTCAGCCAATAAATCGTATTTAGATTTTCGATATTAATCTCTTTCTGAGGGGCTATCTACTTATCCAATCTCTACTACTGAGCGATCGTTACTGTCGTGTCGGTGCACCTTTTTTTATTACTCAGATCTATCTGTAATTAAATCTTTGTGTTCGCGTAATAAATTTATCTTATTTATCGTAAAGGTGGAAAAATTAACGCGCTGTTTTTTTCGCGGTTATTAAATTTTTTCTCTTAATTTAAAATAGGAAAAAATTTATCTTTAAAATTTCTTTAGTTAAAATTATGCCGTTTAAAACGTAAATAATCGAAAATATTTTACGTAGTGAAATAACTTAGGATATGCTAAAACAACGAATTTGTGCCTGCTGTAAATCAGCGCAACAGAGTACACCTACTATAGATCGGGTCTAAAATCGATTAACTACAGCCACGATTCTACACCGGCCGCCATCCTATCGTATTAACAACTGTGTACGTCGTTAAAATTTATGTAATTCGATTACCTCTTGCCGTAGCGTCTTAATATAAAATAATATTTAAACCGCTGGTGGAAACGTTTCATTCCTCCGTCTCATTTCTGTTTACTACGAGAGAGATGTCGCTGTTGACTTATTACATACTTAATTGAAATGATAAATATGCCGTCGTCGCCGCCACCCTTCTCCTCCTTCCATCAGTCATAAATGCGTACATTTATTCTTCCCACCGACCTTCTGTTAGATGACTTTTGTCGTGTCTTCGCGTTAACGTTTATTTATTTTATTGTGTTTCTGCGGTAATTTTTTAATTAGTCACTGCCGTTTGAAACTTACTCGATACCGTTATTGCATTCTTGCTTATTTCGTTTTAGTTTCCTCCGTAATTTTAAAACCGGTTTTAAATAAAATCTTGTAATTAATTATTTTTTTCGTTTTTTTCGATTACTTCTAATGTTTTTATAGTAGGTTTTTTAAACCTTGAATAGAATCTCGCTGCTGAACGTAAATTAGGTGTAATTAATTCTTATTAAGAAATATGTGACTCGTCGGGGGTACAAGGAATGCTAGTTTCGTAAAAGCCATCGCCTTTCCATAGGATTCACATTTGTAATATCGCTTGCATCTGACAAAATTGGATCTATTAGGTTGTTCCTTTGAACATAAATCGATCAGGTAAGGGTGGTTGTTTTAAACGATGCAAATGATCATCTGTATTTTTGAGTTATTAAATTCTCGATATTTTTTCGTTTTACGCCCTCCACTTTTTTCACATAAAAATTACATAATAGAGCATTTTTATAATAATTGATAAATGAAACATTAGAGAAATACCCTAGTAATCCTATAACTGATAAAAATATTATTTTTTGTTATTAGAATAGTGGAAACATGGACGTCATGGGAGTATTACACACCTTTATTTCTCTTATTCGCGATATCAATGACTAAAAGAGTGCAGAAAAAAACTTGCATTGAAAAATAATAATACATATTACAAAAATTTGTAAAAAAAAATCAAATGAAATTGAAATTTCATTTAAAATATTCGCGTCGGTAGTTTAACAAAAGAGGAAAAACAAAGTGGCTCGCGGATAGTAAACTATCGCTACAAAGCATTGTGCTGTTTATATACTGTCGGGCTCATGACTATACAACGACTAAGTTTGTTCGAGAGAATTTCAAACGTCAAGAGAAGCGATAACGGATTGGAAAATGTACCCGAGAGATGCGTGTGTGCCGATCATTTATTAAAAAGGTGGTCCAGGAATGACGGTAGAAATAGACGAGTCTTCATTTTCAGAAAGAAAGTACAATAGAAGCGTAATTCTTCCAAATCAGTTGGTATTTGCAGAGAAATTATAAATCTAATCTAAAACATAACCTACGCTCGCTTCGCTTGCTAAACTCGACTGATCGACAGTAATGTTTTGATTATTTAAATAATGTAATTACTGCTCATAATAGAGTTGTTTTTTTCATGTATAAAATGTGTTAATATGGAGAACGTTTATAACGACCGGTATAAAACAACTTGTTTTGTGTGTTTTCTCTGATGTTTTATTCATCAATTATAAAACGTGCTATATTAAGAAATTTTTTTCTGAAAATTACAAAAAGGTACAAAATTTTACAAAATTTGTTAATTAAATATTTCCGTAAAAATTAAAAAAAAAAGGATCCTTTATCAGTTTCGGTTTGAGAACGCTTTCTTGGATCTAAATCGATCGTTGATTAACGGGTTTTTTTTCAGAAAAAAATCCACCGGATATAATTATTAAATTATTCACGACGTAGTTAATAAATTTTTATTCGATTTTACACTTGAATCTAATGCGGTAAAATGACATAAAAACCACTTTAACATCGATATAAATGTTACAGTAACGATGAATTCGTATCACTGGTATCTACCGATCGGTGGGCGATACATTTTAATGAACGTAGTATATTAGTCCGATCGTATAGGCCGATCGTAAATATTAGTTGGATTTGAAGTAATCGCCTTATAGATCTCGATACGAAAAAAGTGTTATTTTCAAAAATATAAATTCCATTTCTTCAACCGAAAAATACGGATTCTAAGTAATTTTGTCGTTTTTTAAAGTTCTCTTTACGCTTTGTAAGCAGTCGAGATAGCGCTATAGCAGATCTATAGCTCTAGAAGGGTAAGTAATCGGTTTTCACTTGATCTTGACGTTTGACACCTAAGAAACCCAACGAACCGGATGGAAATTTTGCTGATATTAATATTCATATGTTTGTGTGTATTTTCGCTGTTGTCCTCTAAATCACCTTGCATCATTAAACTACTGGACCGATTTTTACCAAACTTGGGCACATTACTTATGTATATATGGGGCACTGATGCCGATAAATTTTCAACTAAAAATGACAAGGGGATGAGGCTGTAGAGCAAGGTCACCCTCAGTATTTCGAGATTTCACCTAAAGTCATATTTTTCTTACGCAAATTTGTTAAAATAAGAATATCTGCAAAAAGGTTTTTTCCAAAATCGCATCTCCATTCCAAAAAAATGCTGTAAACTGAGCGGTGGAGGTGAACTAGATCGCCCGGTTGACTCGGTATCTGGTGTATGAAGCCTTGCGGCTACACAGTCTGCCGGTCGTACAAGGGAAATTGGATGTATATAAGTTGTAAAATTACATCGGTTTAATTAGCGGGGACTGTCGCCGCTAGTACCGTCACACCCGCGCGAATTAAATACGGTATGCGCGCGCGCGCTTTAGTTAGAATCATTGAATTAAACGAAAAAAAACATATTTTATTTAAACAAAATGATAAATATTTTTAATTAATTTGAATCTGCGTGTGTGAAAGCTGTGCATCAGAAACAACCCACAGTTGTAGGATAGTTATGCGGCTTTAGCCGCACTCCGGGCAAGTCCTACAACTGTGTTGTCAGCTTATTTTTGCGTGAAAATACGTAAAATTTCTAGCGCAGTATCTTCTCGACGTTAAGTTGTACGGAAGTTATTCGCCATTCGACCCAAAAGGTGTCATACATATATTATTTGTTCGGATGTTCTCGTTTTGCATACGGTATCCTACCTTCATGAACAAATTTTGCTCGTCCTACGCTTCTAACTTTCGATAAACAAACCGTATTTCGTTGTAGCGTAAAGCATTTACCGAAGCCATTTCACTTTCGAGTAAAATGTTACGATTCGTTTCGTAAAGCTGTTTAGAATTTCTTATTTCGTACGTCGCGACTAACTTTTAAAGACGACGGTTTGGTAAATACCATTTTGCAGTATTAAATATTTTTGAACGTGTCGCTACAAGCATGACGATACATCGATGCGTTACGGTAACGAAGGCAGCTAATTTTAATTCAATTATATTTATAAAAGACTTTCTTCGTTACGTGATATTTCGCGCAGGAGAGTTTTTTTTTGCAAATCTTTATTCGGCCGTTGTATTTAAAAAACCTTCATGGATTTGGCTGGCTTCACGTGCGGTAACCGATTAATAAATTACCTTTAAATTGAAACGTATCCCCATTTTAAGAGGATTTCTTGCCGAAATACCAAAAAATAATTTTGCTTGATTTGTATAAGCTTTAAAATATTTTTCGGAAGAAATTATCCAACAGGGTATAAAATCTGAATTCGTGAGTACACGTTTTGTATAATTTTGAACGTGCCTGTTTTTTTGTTTTTTTTTTTTTAATATAGCGCTTATGCGTTATCCGTAAAAGCGATTTAAAATTCGTATTTTTTTTTAAATTTACAGTAAGTCGTACGGAATTGAATAGAATCGGTTCGCTTTTACAAAACATAAATAGCAAAGGAATATACGGGAAAAGATAAAGATATATTAATTTGTTTGTACAAGCGCGTTGGAATCAAAGGAAGTCTAGATAGTAAAGGACGCCTTTAACCGTAACTGCGTACGTATATTTTTTTATATGCGTAGTACGAGTAATATTTTGCATTTAGCATTAATTTTTATATTACTATCATAGAGTAGGTAAATACAAATGTTTACTATGTGTCGACGAATCGTTTGTTTTACGAAGCAGAAAATGATATTAACTTAAGGTAATTTTTACTTATTTGAGGGTTTATTTTGTTTTGACGACTTTTTCGATTATCTTTCTTGCGTTATTTATACCAAAATAAAAAAAAGCTCATCCTGACATTGATTTCCTAAATGCCTGCCCCCTTTTAATAAAAGAATCTTTTCTTTCTTGTTTGTAAAATTTGCTTGACATTTATATAGCGGCCATGTTATTTTGAAAGTTCGGCTGTATATATGTACCACAATTACCGTATGTGTGAGGTTTCAAAGTGATTTTGTTAGTTTTTGATTGCGGTTTTGGCATGTGAGGGGAGAGGTATAATTGTGTCTTCTACACGATACGCAAAATAAAACATTCAAAATCATTACTAATTTTTCGTACTGCTACGAAAATAATTATTTTATTAGCTATGTAATTCCCGCTTTCGTTGAAAAAAAGAGACCGCTATCTTTTGGATTCTGTAAAGATAATTTGTAGGAGTTTTCTACGGGCACTTTAAATCGTTTGCTGATTTATTTCAAGGAAAATCTAAAAAGGTTCGTAAGAATCACACACGATAAAAAAATAAGTTAGAAGGAATATCACGAATCAGGATTCTGTTCGGTTATTTACGAATGGAACCGAACAGAACCGCTATCTTTTGTTTCTTCAAGATTACGTGTACTTATCACCTTTACTTGATAAAATATTGTAAGCGGACTGAAGTTTGGCATTGTATTTGAATAAATAACTAAAAGTATAATACAGAAATTGATTTTCAACTATGTAAGTATAATTTAAATTAAATGATACATTTATTTTTAAGCATACTCACCATCTTTTCGATGCGCAGGCGCCTTCATTCGGGTAGCTTTCGTATTCCTTCAGAAAAAAATTCCTGTGGCTTTTGACGGGCCCGCTCTCGAACAGCTTCGATGACGTCATAGGAACAAATCTTTTTGTTCCTAGAACTTCTTTAAAAGATCTAAACACTTGGAAATCGGAACGGTTCACCTTAATTTTCGGTTGTAGACATGGTATGAGCGGCCAAACGAGGACGCCTCCTGCATAAAACACCGAATGTTCACTTTTTTCCGCTCGATTTGGATGCCTGTTTTTACTGGACCCTTCAGTAGATTCGAGTGGTACTCGTCGTTAGCCCACCGGGCTGGTCTAGCGGTTAGCTCGACATCGCAAATCAGCTGATTTGAAGGTCGAGTGTTCTAAGGTTCAAATCCTAGTAAAGAGATTACTTTTATACGGATTTGAATACTAGATCGTACATACCGGTGTTCTTTGGTGGTTGGGTTTCAATTAACCACACATCTTAGCTGTAGTCGATCCGAGATTGTACAAGACTACACTTCATTCATACATTTCCTCATTCATCCTCTGAAGCAATCTTACGGTGGTTCCGGAGGCTGAATAGAAAAAGAAAGAAGTCCCGCATATCCCAAAAGAATGAAGCCGTAGCTTTTCCTGCTGAAGAGCTGCTTTTTGCTTTTTTCTCTTTCTGGGGTAAAATAGCCTACCCGAGTTTCATTAGTACCGACAACAGGCTAAAATTTATCGCCCGTTCTTCATATTTTACAGAAAATGTGTGAGCGACTTGCTGGCGTGTCTGCTTGTGTTCGTTGGTTAGCGTTCGTGGAAATTGCAACGTGCGCATCCTTTCCGGAAGTTGATTTCCGTTACGTCCTATTTCAGTCCGTACTACCGACACTGCTATCGATCTTAGAAGCGATATTCCACAATGGAATCCGACGATCGTTTTGAGTAAGTGCGTTAATCTTATCGGCCCTTTCTTTAATAGTAAGAGTTTTCCGACAGCGAAAGTACGGTTTACACGATTTAGACAGTCTTAAAAAGATTTACACTATTTTTAGATAGTTATGTTTGTCTGTCGACGTTTCCTCACCGAACCGTCTTTTAAATCTTTTGCAAGAAATTTTATAATAATACGCTCGCTACATGCACTTTCCCACTCACTGGTTTCTGTAAACAAACAGCCCCTTGCTGATCGATTGGAATATATTAGCGCTTGTTTTAGTCCGTCAGATGATACAGACTTCTGTTTTTTAATTTTTTATTTTGCGCTAAATGCATATAATTTAAATTTCATTACTTCTCTCATTGAAGTTGTTTTTTTCTTTTGTTTTAATTTTTCAGTCTTTTATCCTTTATTGGTATTTTTTTAAAATAAGTGTTGGTATATAAAATCCGCTTTTCGTATGAAAAAAGCGTTATTTGATAAAGATAAGAACAGGAATAAAAAAAAAAACGACAAAAACTTTATTATTCCAAAGTTTTAGCTAAGAATTTTTGGCGTGACAAAACGTTACTATAATTTACCACCTATATTAATATAGATCTTATAAAACCTCTATCAGTTGTTTGACTCTATTTTTATGTAGTTTTTAAAGGTTCTTTTTACATTTAAGGCGCATAATCATACTCCGATCGTTAATTTATTTTATTATCGTGATAAAATGCTTTGAATATCAGCCGCTATACTATTACTACGCACTAATAATCGTAACAGATGAAGAAAGATAAATAAGTACAAACAAGTTTTTTTGTAAAATAAAAACGTGAATGTTGATAATAATCAAATTTTTGTTTGAAAAACCTTCTTTTAAATAATTTGGAAAGAACTTAACAAGTACACCGGAGGAATGCAAAATAAAAAAAGCAAAAAATCATTGAATTTTATATTACCATATACAGTCATAGAAAATGATATTAATTGTGAATTTTATCTCTTTTTTAAGTTTGTTGCAAAGAAGAACGTGCGCGGTAAATGTTTCTTATCAAAGTTTTTTTATTTAAAATTTGTCGGATAAACGATCGAACATAATTAGACCGGGTCAAATAATTACCAGTCAGTGTTGGTAGAACGGATGATCGAATTCAGATTGCGAAATCGGTTGATTTTTTTTACCTTTTAAAGGCATCGATTGATTTTTTAGTGCGGAAATCGTCAGAATTTTAATTATGAAAAGTTGCCGAGTACGTTATCGTTTTTTAACCTGATATTTAGTTTGTTCGATTGATATATTTTGCAGTACTGTACTAACGGATTAAATCCGGCGGTGCCGTCGATTATAGCAAGCTACGGTGGAAACTTCAGAAGATTTCATTAGCCGATCGTTCAACCCCGTTTATCCCTTCTCTCCTTCCATTTTTCTCTCTTCCCCATTTTCTATTGTTCTGTCGTTCTCGGTTACCGCTTTTTGTTTTATTTCGCATCTTTTAATCACTTACTACTTTATTTTTCAATGAGACAATAAGCGATTTTGTTTTACCGAAAGTTTCCGTTTAATTAAAATATGCTTTTAATACAAATTCAAACGGAATAAATTTCTTTAAAATACTTTTAGGTTTAATTATATTAGCGAATATTCCTTGTCGATCTCTTCTTCGCAACGTAAATATTTTATTACCCTACAACGATACTGGATTATACGTATTTTAACATTCTGTTTAATAATTAAGAGATTTAAGTACATTTATTTTCGTTTATTATACATTAGATAGGCTATTTAATATAACGAGCGTGTTCGTAACGCTGTGCATGTATCTATACCGAGCCGGGAAAAATAATATAAAGAATTTCTCCAATAGTGCGGGCCTCCCCTAAAATGTTCAGATGAAACAAGAAGTTCTATGTTGCCAGCTAAACGGCAAATCATACCGTTCGGGTTAGAGTAGGTCTTTTATATTCTGATTACGCTAGGCGTGCGGTACGCAAAAAAAAACTCCTACGTTATCATAGTCTTAATGAGATGTTTTACAATGGATTCAAATTCTCATGCGATACGGTCATTTCAGCTTTTTTCAGATCGCGGCGAACGGCTATTTTCATTAAGTACAAATTTGAATGTAAGGCGATTAGAAAAGAAATCAGCTTTATAACTGTTCTGGTTTTAGGCGGCCTACTTCACCCCAGAAGTGTCATTAGCTTCCCATACCAGGCTTAGCGAGGAATATGAGGTTTGATGCGGTTTCCCGTCGCTGCCTCACCGAACTGAATTTACTGTCGCATATTTTGCGCATTCAGCTCGTCGAAAAACAGGTGAAATATTCAATCCTAAAAGTGATACCTTCATTTTGTTCACCGCAGGCAGCGAGTGCTTAGCGGACATAATTTCTTTCAGAGAAAGCGATTTTGATTGTTATCTCGTAGCTCGGATAATTTTACAAGCGTCGCAGCCTCACGAAAGACCGGAATAGATAATGTAAAACAATAAATTAATGTGCTTCTTTCTGTTGTGAAACATATGTTCTATACGTCGCTTCGACTCTACCGGAGGAAAATAAAAAAGATGTTTAGGAAAAAAAGAAGTATATCTGCTTTAATAAGATTAAAGACGGGTTTTCACGACGTTTCCTCTAGGCCGTATGGCTGTTCTGCAACGTAAACTCCCGAAATTGTTTTATTTTCCCGTCTAGGTAGCGCTTTAAATCTAGAAGGGAAAGTATTGTAATCGGTCCAATTTGGGCACACACGGTTTTCACCTGATCTTGACGTTTTGACACCTAAGGAACCCAAAAAACCGGATGGAAACTTTCCGGATGTTAATGTTTGTATGTACGGTGTCGGCCTCTAAATCACATTATATCTTCGAAACTACTGGACCTATTTTGACCAAACTAGGTCAGATTACTTGTACACAGTATCTCGGTCGAGATTTCGCCTAATAAAGGTCATATTTTTCTTAGGCGCATTTGCTAACAAATAAAAAAATAATATTTGGAAAAACGTTTTACAAAATTGCATCCTCACCCAAAAAACGCTGATGCAGTCTGCTATGTTGTGACGTCACAGGTGAGCGGTAGAATGAAATAAATGAATGATATTTCAAGTGTAAAAAAGTAAGTCGATCTGGTAGTTTTTGAACTTTATCGCCCGGTCTACTCTGTACCTAGTGCGTTAAGCCTCGCGGCTGAACCAGTCTGCCGACCGTACAAGCAAAATTTGTTGTATGTAAGTTGTGAAATTACACTAGTTTAGTTAGTGCCGATCGTCGGTCGCCGCTAGTAGTGCCCCCACAACCGCGCAAATTAGATACGGTATGCGCGCGCACTTTATAATCATCGAATTAAATAAACGAAAGATATATTTAAATAAAATTATAAAAATTTTAAATTATGTTGTGTGTGGAAGCTGTGCATCAGAAACAACCTACAACTGTGTCGTCAGCTTTTTTAAAAGTGTAATTTTTTCACCGGATTTACATTAAACCTTTCTTAGAAAACTCTGGATCGTTGTTTTTATCTTTTTCCGTCGTCATCCCGTAATATCTTTCCGTAGATGCAAAATTCTTCGGGAATTTGGTCCCTTCTCTTTATTACTTGTACGTTGAAATTCGTGCTTGTTTTTTTAATAGATCGACTGAAAAACGTAATAATTTGCACGTTTATCGAAAGGTAATGGAAATATTATTAAATGTTTTCCACACATATCTTTTTTGAAGTTATAAAATGAAGTTTTCATCGAGTTAAACGATTTCTTTGCACCAGTTATATAATTTACTTCTAAATTTCCCGATTAATCGCGTCTTACTTGCCGTATTTAAAGATTTTCGTGTACTTTTCGAGATATTTTCGTTCAGCGTTTAGGGGATTGCTTCCTACCAGGCTTTTTTTATTACATGTTATAACCGAAAGGTTATAAGCTACACTTTCTCGACCTTAAGTTTTAATCCGTAGTAATTTTAGCGTTTGCTTTTACGCAAAGCTTGAAGACATTTTCATCCTCGTCGCAGTTAAAAATCGGTTCTGCTTCTGTTTAATTCACAATTATTTAATATTTTGATACATTTGAACTGCTCCTTTGACGATTTTGGTGACCGTTTTTCATTTTTTTTTTACTGCTTTTTCACGTTCAATTTTCCTGCCGTATTAAGTTTTATTTTTTTGTATTAAATTTTACCTAAACAGAAACATCATTTTATTAGTGAAATTTTTTATTTTATTTTACCCACTTTTATTGACTAAAAACGTGTGCCCGTGCACTCGTTTAGCTTAACCTAGCCTACGTTTTATAACTTCCTTCGTAATGCGTAGATATATTCTGTAAGTAAATAATTAATATAACAAAAAAAATTAAACAAAATTTAAAATACATATTATCGTTAATAGCCGAGAAAGTTAATGTTTGCTGAATCCAAGGATCGAATAAAACTGTTCGAAACGAACTGAACTTCTGAAACGATTTTTAGCGATTATTTGCTGCTGGCTTGTAATCATCCCGGTGGTGTTACATTTTTGCCGATGAGTTTTAAGCTTAATAACTACTCTTTTATTTTTTAATCGATGCTATTTCATATCGTTATTGTAATTAATTGTTATTGTAATTTACCTATATTCGAAACAACGGTTAAGAATATATCCCTTTTTAGACTGATCTTTCACCCGGCACGATTTACGCCAGCAGTTGATTTAAACCACCGCTTCTAAACATTAACTGTATAATATTCCTTACGAGCTGAAATTTGCGGTAGTACATCGCCCGTACTGTAGCGAAATATTTAATCAAATTTTTATTTAAAAATATCAATTCATTCGTCGCGTATTAATGATCGGTTTTAATTATCTAACATTTTATAATAGGTTTATGAAAATAAATTACTCCTTTTTTTCAGTTCAAAATACACTTGTGTGTGTTTATATATACGGTTATATATATATATCTTTCCTTAAAAAACTAATATTTGGAAAAGCGTTTGGGCAACTAAAAAAAAATTTGAAATTTTCCGAAGAGAATGAGTAAATATTAGTTATTAGGGAATATTTTTAAAAATATTTTTTTGTAGATTCACATGGTTATAAAATCGAAAAATTACAAAGTACCCGAAAAAGGGCTACTTTTCTTTAGTTTTTGTTATTTTTTTAAAAACCTTATCTATGCATATAATGAAATCGCAAAAATTAACAGAAAACTCGCCGAGGCTTGATCGGTTATAAATTAATTCGTTGTACTTTGTAATTATCGATGGTAAATGAAATAATTTTATTTATTTAGTTCGAATAATGTATATTTATCTAGTAGAGTTTACTCACGTCGTCGTATTCACGAGTCGTATACTCACTCGTACGTAGTCGGTTATGATTCGCGTTGTTTGTTGTTTGAAACAGGAATTTCCTATTGTTAGTCGTTACGTAATGCGAGTGAGTTTATCGGAGCGCTGTTATATATTTAGTTTGTAACCGTATTCTAGAATTTCGTAGCTTCAGAAGGAATCCTTATTACTGAAATATAACTTGAGTAACATTAACCGACTAAAATAACGAGCCGAACCGAAATCGAATTAAACCTCTAATTTGTCGCTCTAGATTATTATCGATTTATGCGAGATTCAACCTTTTTTTCTGTTTTTCGGCCGTTATATAAAAGCTAGAAAGTACGGTAGATCTCAAATTTGATTCGCCTGCTCGTGTGATAGTTAATTATTTATAGATAGTTAATCAGAGGACCGTGAAATAAAAAAAGTGCTTATAATCCCATTATCTTTATTTTATTTTACCCGCGCAACAAATTTTTGTTTTTTATAATAATGATAGCGTTACCGATACGTATTGAGAGCGTCGAACAAACGAGCGTTTGGGAGGGGGATGAATTTTTCGAAACATATTTATAGAGTCGTAACTTCCGGCAAATATTTCATAAGAATTAATTAAAAACTTTTCTTTTACGTATTATTTAATGTTGCAAACTATCGATTTAGTTAAAATGTTTTTTTCTTGAAATGAGATGTTAAAAGAAGGCGCCAACTATTTTAGAAACCTTATCAAAGCGTTAAGGATGTTAAAAGAAAATAAAAATCGAGTAATCGTTTTAAAAAATTAAACAGGTGTTTATTCGAGAAACTCAGCGTGTCGTTTCAGTGTGAATTTTCATTTCAGAATGGAAATTTTTATTATAAGTGTCTAAATTATCGGTTTAATAGGTCGTTTTCGCCTTTCGCCTAACCGGTTCTGTTGATGAAGCATTTTACGTAAAAGTTAGGAATCGGATTACCGGAGGTATTATCTTGGAAAATATTTTAACGTACCGCTAATCGGTCGTAAATTATGAGACTTTTGCTTAAGGTTGCGCCGTCTTTCTTTAACTGATTACTAAACCGTAATAAGAAGTAACCTTTCCTTCATTATGTTCAATGAAATGTTTGAATAGGTGAAAAACATTCCGTTAAAAAAGGTGGTTATTTACCTACATCGGATGTAAAAAAATATTTTTTTTAATCGTTAATCTTTTAATGGAGTACTTAGGTAATTTTAATCGCTCTTTTACGCGTTACATTGTTATCGCTTTATGCAATAATTTAAGAAAATTATTTGAATAAAAACATTTTGTAATTTGACACCAAAAAGTAACAGTAAGGCTACATTTTTAACGTCGGATATTTTATTTTTTCACGTATTAATTTATTAATTTTTTTAAAATATTTTGTGCAGATAAAACAGAATAGTGTACGTATACGATGTATCCTGGTCTAATACTGTTATTTTCGAATCTTTTGATTTTCAATTCACTTTTTATCACGATTCAGCCGATGTATTTCGAATAATAGGAGGCGCCGTGATATCACTGAAACGGGTGTAGCAGTGTTAAAAAATGATTGACTTCGCGTTACTGCAACGTATAACCGTCGTTGATATATCCCTGCGGCATACGATTTACTAGCGCATCTGATGGTATCGCGAATTTGTTCGGTTATTTTTTCTACCCTTTTCGGAGATTTATTTAATTAATCGTTAAAAAAAAATCCGTGTTACGGTCTGCTGCAACCTGTATTGCAAAAAGAGAATCGAAGAATTTTACGTTTTGAATAAAACTCGAGTTTTTTATTTTATCTTGCACGTGCGTATTCATAGTATCATTATAACAGCTGATTTTTTTTTCGAACGTAGACACGTTATCGCGTAAACATAAATAAATCCAAGAAAAACAACAAGATCAACAACCCGACACAAATTACATTACGAAACTAACTACTGTACGAGATTACATTACGAATTGCACCGGTTCTCGTCCTCCACCTTCCTGGACAAGGAAGACGTTATAAACCTGGCCATGACCGCCTAGGACTCCTTGCTTCGAAGCATAATGTCAGCTATGTTGTCCGAGGAGAAATGACTTATAACCCGGACAACATCTCTCTCTCTCTCTCTCTCTCTCTTCCAGCGTGGGCGGTCGAAGATAGAGTACTCGGAGGTGTCCACCTTCGCCAAGCAGCACCCACACTCACCGGAGACTCTCCTCGCCTTCACGGAGATGTAAGAATTGAAACACCCGCGACCCCTGAAGAATCGGGAGAGAAAGTAATCAAGCTCCCCTCAATTCCTGCTCACCCAGCCCTTCACGTCGGGCAGCAGCCTCCTGGTCCAGGCCCCTTTGTTGGAAGTGTTCCACCTCCACTGCCATCGCCTAAGAATGTTCTGCCTGGCCACATTGTGAGCGACGCCCTGCTTCCTCTCACACCGCTCCTTGGTCATCAGATCCAAGGGGGGATTCCCGTCAAGACCATAGCCGCCTCGTACGAGACGGTTTTTTAGGAGGAAATTACCTTTAAGATCGTAACAGCTGTGCGTATGACATATGCATTATATTAAAAATTTGATGAGGACACCTCATGACTTCCTGGTAAGCCTATTAAATTACACGTACACATTTTTTTTAAATCAAAAGTACACAAACTTTTATTTCATTAATAACTTTTGATATTTTTTCATATTTTTTTTTATCGTTATTAATGCATTATTATTTATCGTAATATTTTTTTTATAACCAGAGGTTAATTACTAATAAATCAATATATTTAAATTAAAAAAAAAAGTTAAAAAAAGATACATGAAGTCGGATTCGAAGCGATGTGCTTTCCCTCTGTAAGGTCCAAATATGTCATTAATTAAAATTTTATTTGGCTATAGCTGGAACCGATAAAAATAAGTACCGCTTATGATGTATCGTTGAAAAGCTTTCAATGAGGGCTGATTCCTGCGGTTTAGAAAAAGTCCAAAATCCAAATTCTTTTGGATTACGGACTTTTTTAAACACTTTTGGTCCAGTCGATTGCAATCAAAAGGGGAGGTGCACAACCAAGATATTACAACAGTCCTAAATCCAAAATTTCAACATGCTACTGCTAATCGTTTACGAGTTAAGCGAGATACATACGTACGTACAGACGTCACGCTCAAACTAGTAAAAATGGATATTTCCGTTGAAATCTGAATAGCGAAATATTTTGCGATCACAATACTTCCTTTACTTCGTAGAAGGAAGTAAAAATAATATGTTAATAGTTTTATTACGTTGGATTAACTCGATATTTCGCAATATTGAAATTTATGTAATAAAAAGTATTATGGAATTGTAATTTTTATTGAAAGTAACTTATTAGTATGCCTTATACGGGCTTTATCCGATGCTAGTAATCGTACGAATAAAATAAAAATAGTACGTGTAATTTTTCTGATTTTTTTAGTTGAATTATCGGTAACAAAACTGTACTGGTTATTGATTTTTTTTTATCCGTAAATAGGTTTAATCGTTTATTTTTTTAGCCTCGCGTTTCTTATAAAAATTGTTATTTGTAAATGGAGCTAATTTTTGGTCTGTAACCGGAAGCGAGTAAAAAAAAATATCCCTTCGTTGAATGTAGTGTTTTTCAACCTTTATTTCACATGTAATAAACATTATACTGTTTTTAATTTGATTTTAATTCTTAATTAATACATTCATTTATTTTCTTCGTGCTCTATTTCTTTTTCTTATTTTAAAAAACCTCGATATAAATGTTTGAGATATTTATGTAACAGTAAAGTAACTCGTTTTAATAATTCTTTCGATTATGTAATGCGCGGTATTAATTTATTTGTTTCGTGTGGTTATTTATTTTTTGTTATATTATTTAATAATGTAAAAACGTTTTCATTTATAGAAGCTTCTTTTTTCGTTTTATGAAAAATTATTCAGGTGTCACTTTTCTGAATCGAGCCTATTATTTTCTCGATGATGATTTCGACGTGAATGTATCAGCAAAGAAACAAATTCTAATACAAATATTCCTTTAGATTTTATTACGTTAAGGAAAGGAAAGTACACCGTAAAATAAGTACCACATCGACGTATAGTATTTTACCTTTTACGAAGTTCTGGAACGGAACGCATTTATAATTAGTTTTTTTCAATTTTTAATTAACGTAATCGCATATGTGTTGGCCATTTAGGTTTAAACAGTCAGAATTTAATTTTTTTGATACAGTTTTGTTTGTATCTAAAAACCTTTAAAACAAGGTATCGCGTGATGATATGTCCTGTTTAAAATATTTCTTCAATCTACCTGAGTCCAATCAAATCGTATTCCCTCTCGGATTATGGTTTCTAATCTTAAAAAAAAATTTTTATTTTTGTCTTTAATTCTTTAAATTTCTTTATTTGATTTCATTCTCTATAGGTGTTTCATATTTTTGGGCCGTAGGTCGTTCTTAAAACTTTTCTTTCGGTTTTTAAAAGTTATTCTAGATTTTTTATATTGGAAATTTCTGTACCGTAGAGGATTACTGGTTTCCATACTGTATTATAGCATCTCAGTTTTGCATTTTATTATATTTTCAATATTTTAAAATTTATTACACGATTACATTAATAAAATTATTCCGGTTGAGATCGTGTCGTGTTGCTTAATTATTTTATTCTAGAGGAAATGAAAACGCGAAGAATCTTTGCCATTACTATGTTATTTGTAAACGGTTTTGAATAAATAAGGTATAATTTTCTTTGTCGTTACTTAATATTATTTGTAGTTAATATTCTAACTTTGTAGCTAACATTCTTTGTAGTTAGTTACATATCGTTTAATTAAACTAGCTTTTGCAAAAATATTTACCGGGATAACCAGGAAACTGATAGCCGGTAAACTAGGCGTTTCCTGACATATATTGATATAGAAGTATTTCGATTTGGGTTACCTTCACTGCCTTGAATTCTTAAAACGATTTTTTGAACATTCTGTATTACGGAGCGATTCCAAGTTGCACTGCAATCTCTCAGGAGATGATTCTGTAGCCAAAAATAAGAGAAACGCTCGTACAAACAACGGACAGAAAACGGTTCGTTAGCGAGTTTCGGCTCGTGAAACATTTAGTCCAGCTTTCTGCTGCCTCTATGAAATAAAACCGTACTAAAATTCTTCGGATACAAATCGAGGGGTAAATTTGGTGCTCTTATGGTTTTTGATCTAAGAAATTGAATAAAAGTGGTCCCAGACCTCTCCTCAGTTACATTTTAAGAAACAGGGGAAAACACGAAAAAGTTTTGTCGGAAAATACAGTTTTTTAGATTTGGAATAAAATAACTTGTTAATTTTTCAATAAACGAATAAAAATTTATAGTTAACTTCAGAGAATTTAATTCTAAAAAAAATTGGTATACGTAACTTTTATTACAATTAAACGCAAATTTGAGAAGTTCAAATTTAATTAGAAACAAAACACACAAACCGGATAGGTAAAGTGATACGACCTTAGACAGAACAACAATGTTTAAACAACACAATGTAGATGAAAGCAAATACAAAAGCTTATCAATAATAGACAAAAGGCGTAAAAAATAGATTTAAAAAATTAACTGGTAGTTTCTTTTTTTCTAAAAATTATTAAATATGAAAATGATTACTTGGTAAAGCTGCAAACATTTCTTCAAATCAGCGTCTCAATGTGGCCTTCTTTCTGTTCAACGCTAGCCGGGCGCGTTTAATAGCATCATTATTATTCGTAATAGTAGCTCCAGCTTCTATTATACGATGTGTCAGGCGGAGTAGACCGCCGACGACTTCATCCAACTCCAAAGGAAAAAGTCAGCTGGCTTGAGATGGGGAGATGGAGGTGGCTATTTTACTGGTCCGTTCCGACCAAGCCATTGCTTATTAAAATATGTTATTTATTTAAATGATTCATCACATCACGAAAGCAGCGAGCAGATGCGCCGTGATTGAAAAACCACATTGCACTCGAAAGCGAAATATCTTCCAAAATTTCTATCAGATTTGTTTGCAAAAAATGCAATTACCGTTCTCCATCGGTCTTGGCGGGAAGTAAAAATGGCCTATGAGATTATAACCAAGAAGTCGACACCGCACATTAAACCAAAAATTTCGTTGGAAACGATTTGAAGTAATTTCATGAGGATTTTCTGCTGCCCAATGTTTTGTAAAAACATGTAAAAAATCATGTTTTGTAAAACATGATTCATCAGAAATTAAAACGTTACTTAGAAAATCGGGATGATATTCATATTTTCTATTAACGATCGACAGAATTTCATCCGTTTATCAAAAGCACATGGTAATAACTCTTATACACGTGTTGGATGGAACGGGTAAAATTGTTGCTCTCGTAACGTTGGTCACACACTTGATTGCGAAACGTGCTTGAGGTGGGAGACAGTTGTACCGTATTCAGTATTGCTTCTTCCGTTGGCATTTATCAGAAAACGTGATTTAAGCGTACTTTTCTCGAACTCACCTCTCCAGTTTCAAATGTTTTACGATCCGGTTCTCCTCTCTAATTTTGCCGGTATTCACGCACAGCAACCGATCCATTTTTATTTACTTTACCGTAAATTAACATGTCGGTCGACTCTCCAAATGAAAATAAATTTGTGTTACCATCCGTTTTGAATGACTGATCGAAAAATAACACAAATATCGCTCAAATTAATGTTCAAATTTTAGACGATAAACTTATTGTTAGTCAGATGTTATTGCCGATCTATGAAAAAATAAAAAAAAATAATATGTTTTAGAAGAATGTCTTAGAGTATCTTTATCATTTTTATGTAAATTGTTCTGTTTTAAGTCGTATCTCTTTTCCAATCCAGTTTGTGCGTTTTGTTTCTAATTAAAGAACTTCTCAAATTTGTGATTAATTTTAATAGACGTTATTAAATCCATTTTGTCAGAATTAAATTCTCTACTAAGTTAACTAGAAATTTTTATTTGCGTATCGGTAAGTTAACAAAGTTATTTTATTCCAAACCTAAGAAAGTGCATTTTCCTACAAAACGTTTTTCGTGTTTCAGCCCGTTTTTCGTAAAACCTAAGTGAGATAGAGATCTGGAACCACTTTTATTTAATTTCTTAAAGTCAATAAGGAAGTGCCAAATTTATCCCTCGAGTTTTGTCCCAAGAATTTTAGTACGGTTTAATTTCACACAAAGTGCAGAAAGCAGGAATAAAAGTTTAGCGAGCCGAAATTAGCTAACGAACCGTTTTCTGACCTATGTTTATATGAACTTCTTTTCTTATTTTTGGATGTAGAAAAATAATCATCTCCTTAGAGTTGCCATGCAATTTTGACTCTCTCACACACACACACACACACACATATATATATATATATATATATATATATATATATATTCTCTCTCTCTCTCTCTCTGTGTGTGTGTGTGTGTGTGTGTATGTGTGTGTGTGTGTGTGTGTGTGTGTGTGTGTGTGTGTGTGTGTGTGTGCGGGTGCGGGTGCGGGTGTGGGTGTATGTGTTAGATATCGAAAACATGAATTAAAAATTGAATTAGTTTATTTTTGTCATTTATTTATTAGAACATTTATTTTCTGTAATTAGCTAATATACGATGTAATTAAAACGCTTATTTGTTTTAGTAATCGTATATTATTTTGAATTGTTCTTGTTTAGCATAAGCATTGTGTTAAACAATCGAGTGTGAATTAGCATGTTGCAAACAAAATAGATTGGTAATTTTAAATAGAAGAAGCAAACTCAAAAAGTTTATATACCGCTAACGTGTTCTTTTGTGTTGTCTGCTCGATCAGATTATTGAATGGACCTAAGTGCTTTTTCACTCTATCGATTCCGGTATATAGAATTTGTTGACTACAAAGTAATCGAGTTTAGTAGCTGTTAACAGGACGAATCGTTTCGTACTCTACGGGTTTTGTACGCGTGTATATGTGAAGTTCTATCGGGTGTTGATGTTTGTTGATATTTAACGTACTATAAATGCGCTCTACCTTAACGTACTCTTGAGTATTTCACTTAAGACTTAGAAATCGACAGTTGTTTTATTCCGCTTAAATATAGGTACGGTTTCCATATGTTTGATGCGATTACAGACGACTTGATTTTAAAGAAGCGGTGAACGTATTTTTCGATATTAATCTTAGAAGTGTCGTTATACAGGTGGCGCAGAAAAACGGGAAAATTTTAAATAATTAGAAAAAATTAATTAAAATTACTAACCTTTATTTCACGTTGAAAATATGTTATGAAAGAATGGAAATTTCAATATACATTACTTTTTAAAATTTCTTCGTTTAATTGCTGTCCATTTTTGTGCACATATTCGCTTAGTCTATTCTGAAAGTTTTGCCTATCGCGGTGCAATGTGTGGGAGCCGTGGCGGCCAAGCGATTTTAGCAGTCCTTGAAATTAAGCGATTCCCAAACAAACGTCTCGCTGCTGCCATAGACTTTCGGGCACTATATGAGGTGGCTAGTCCTGTTGAAGCCAGAAGGTCCAGATTTGGAAGACAATGGAGCCTAGATGCAAAAAATGTCTCTAGCATGTCGACTTAACGTTGCGACGTCACAATGACAGCAGAGCACCCTTTATCTTCAAAGATATAAGGGCCTATCACCCGACGACACGAAACCGCACACACTTAGTACACAAAGTTAAGCGCTGCGTAACGGACGCTGATGAAGCTGAACAGGTTTGTTTGTCCCCAGTAACGGAAGTTCTCTGTTTATTCACGTATCCTCGTAAGTGAAAACGAGCTTCATCTGACATCCAAAGATTTTCAATAACGTTACCATTCCCGTTGATTTTAGACGACGGTTTTAACAGTTGCAGACGCAATAGACAATCGTTTGGTTTAAGTTCTTGGACGATTTTAGTCTTCTAAGATGAAATTTCAGGTTACGGAATATCTTTTGCTCACTCTGACGTTCGAGCTACATTGACGAGGCAATTTTCCGCACCGACGACGACAACTCCTTACCTCTACAGTTTCATCAATATTTTCCGACGTACGTACAGAAAATACACGCCCGCTAGATTTTTTTTTAAAGCCGAATCAGTCTCTTTAGAGTTGCGAACCTGAGTTTTCATTGCGTGTGAAGGAAATAGACCGCGGGGCGGGATCTCATAGTGTCGCCGAAACATTCTGTGCAGATGTCGCACTGTCACCGTGTCGGTAAAACGCCCTTAACGGCAACCGCACGAACTACACCGTTTCACTGCTCTATCACAACTAAATGTCCGTTATTGCTCTACAGTTTAACGTCTTTCTCCTTCTTATTTTACACCTACAGGGCTGCCGACATCAAATTCAAAATTTCCCATTTCTCTGCGCCAACCTGCATCTTAATTTTGTTGCAAATTTGCACCGTTAATCGTAGACTGAAATTACGACAGCATGCTCCTTTACGCGAAGGATGTACGTCTGCAAAGTAGTAAGATGGTATAATTAATTACATAATGAATTCCAATTAAGTAAAAGTACATTAACATTTGTATCGGTACCATCTTCATCATGGGATGCGGACTTTTCATACGAATGCAAACGCATATCTTTATACATTCCCAAAAAAATCGGAATTTTAACAGCATGCTTTATCCTCTAATAATCTGCCAAAAGAGAAACCGAATCGGATCGTAATCTGAGAATTTGTTAAGCGGATTTTATAAACCTATGTTTTTGCTGAAGTTTTTTTGTGGATTCAATCAAGCATAAAGCATTTAAGTGAATCGAAGTTAGCTCCGACTGTACGCGATCGGTTGGAATTATGGAATTATTCACGTTAGTGAGTGAGTGTTCGTCCGTGGTCGAAAAGTTTGCAAAATCTCTAAAGGTACTGCAATTTCGTAGAAATTGTCAAAGCGGAGATAGTCGATGTAATAAAATTTTTACATCAATTTTTAATAATTTTTGACTTAGATTCTTTCTGTTCTCTGTTTCTAAATATTCTTCCTAGATTACTATTACGAAACGAACGGTTCCTTCGCATTTTATTTGCGTGTTCGTTTCGCCGTTTTGGCTACGAATATTTAAACTTCGTTGTGAATTTACTGTATTACTTGTGTTTTAAAGAAATAGGTATTTATTGGAATAGTATATTTAGAAAGACGTTTGTAATTTCGCTTATTGTTTTTACTTTCTCGTCTAGGTAGCGCTATTACAGCCCTAGAAGAAAAAGTATTGTAATCGGTACAGTTTGGAATAAGCGGTTTTCACCGCATCTTGACGTTTTGACACCTAACGAACCCAAAAAACCGGGTGGATATTTTCCGGATGTTAACGTACGTATGTACGTCTATGTGTTCGGTGTCGGCCTCTAAATATCTCCGGAACTACGCACCGATTTTGACCAAATTTGTTCAGATTACTTCTACATATGGGGCATTGACGCTATTAAATTTTCAACTTAAAAAGTCAAGGGGGCGAGGCTGTAGAACAAGGTCACCCTCAGTATCTCGAGATTTCGCCTAATTAAGGTCTTATTTTTCGTAGGCGCATTTGTTGACAATTAAAAATATTTGCAAAAAGTTTTGCAAAATCGCACCCTCATCCCAAAGAATGCTGTTGTAGTCGTCTATTATGTGGTGACATCACACGTGAGCAGTAGAATCAAATAAATGAATGATATTTAAAGTGTAAAAAAGTAACTCGATCTGGTAGTTCTCGAACTCTACCGCCCGGTCGACATGGTACCAGTTGCGTTAAACGTCGCGGCTATCCCAGTTTGCCGACCGTAGAAGCGAAATTTGTTCTATTTAAGTTGTAAAATTACGTTAGTTTAGTTAGTGCCGACCATCGCCGCTAATAGTACAGCCACATCCGCGCGAATTAAATACGGTACGTATGCGCGTGTTAATAATAATTTAATAATAATCATTTACTTAAATAATCGAAAAAATATTATCTTTAAATAAAATGATAAATATTTTTAATTAAGGTGTGTGTGTGTGTGTGTGTGTGTATGTCGATTGTTTGAGGGTATAATTGGAAATTAGTTTAGGATTAGATCGACAAACGACAAACGATTGAAAAATATGGATATGTTGATATTTCATATTTTTAAAATCCAAATGGAAGATCATTTAAAGCTTTTTCGATATTCACCCTCGGTCAAGAACCTGACAAAACGTTCACGGATTAATTACTATCAACAGTTACCGTCTTTTATTAAAAGCATACGACAATATTAGACGATTGTTTGTGCGATAAAGCGCGGTTTCATCAAAGCGGCTGTATTAACTTTGTGAACAGTTTATATTAGCTAATGAACATTGTAATTCAACAATCGCCTTTTAATAGTAAAAGAATTGATGTTGTTTGTGACATTTCGCAAAAGAAAATTAATTAATGGACCTTTTTTACAAACAGTTTTAAAATAAATATGTTTCCCGTGATTTTAAAGCGTCAGTCGTATCTGTAACAAGGTGGCGGGTCGCCACCAACAGGTAGTAGAAACTTTGGATTTCCTGATAACCGTTAAATCTGGAACTACATGACCCTCCAGGGTAATCTCGCATCAGAAGATTTTTTTCTGTTTGGGGTCTTCTGAAAAGTACTGAGTATCGTGTGGATCTGATAACCGATGAATAAAAATAAATTAAAGAATTAGTTATAATACGAAAGGTGCACAAATACAATAAAAAGAGTTAAAGGGTTGTGTAAAACGGTAAGTCTGTTAGCTATTCAATAACTTATACAAAGGTTTGCTTTAAAAATGATTTATCTTCTCCGATTAAAAAAATATAATTTTTAAGTTATTTAATACGACTCAGAAACACAATAATTAATTAAATATAACATAATAAGATAAAATCTTAATGTTTTATGTTATTTATAGATTCGATTATTATTTTTTAGGTAGTATGAGGTTCGGACAACAAGTAGAAATTTTTTTGTTCATTTCAAGTAACGATAATAATTTAATGTAAATATGTTGAAAAAAATTCACGTGTTCCGCATTTAAATATATTTTTTTGTAACCGGTTATAAGTAAGCGTGAAACCTTTTACATCGAATTTCAGTTTTTTGTCGCTTATAGATGTCATCAGTATATTTTGTTCCGAATACATTTCCCGATTTATCAGATATCTTAAAAGCTATTTTTGTTTGTCGTTTTCATATCAGAGGGTCCCTTTACAGCTTCATAAAAGTGTTTTCTTTTTAAGTTTGTCGTTTGCGAAATCTTTCTACGCATTTTTATATCTCTATTCCGTTTTGTATATCCGACAAAATTAAGTAACGTTTTAGTAAATTAAAATTTTTATAAAGGTTTATTTTGCGCCCGGGCGATAATTTTGTTGTTTTTCGCGCACTAAAATTAAGAAACTAAATGTAAGCGTCGATTAAATAAAATAATTTTAGTCGAATAGAATGTTAAAATTTATCTCGCCGCTAAAAAAATATAATAAAAAAGTAGCGTAACAGGTGATCGGACATAATCGCCAGGGAAGGAGTCATTTTACAGCAGTTTGGGCGAGACATCAGGAAAAATATTACCTCTTCCACCCTTCATGCATTGTTCTTCTGGGAATTCTAACTGTATGTTTTTCCAATCGGATTTTTATCGGTTTTATTTCGGATAATGAGTATCCGGAAGTAGTAAAATCACTTAAATTTTTAAAATCTGTTCACTTTACGTTTGTATAATGTTTATCCTTTATTCAGGTCGAGGGACGTGAAGGATCATCCGGGTTTTTTAAAATTATTTACTGCGTAATAAATGTATCGTTTCATTAATCTGTAGTTATATTATTTGGTAAATTTAATTTGAGTTTTTCATTGTAAATTATGTGGAAGCGGATTACGAACAAAGATATTTTTACTATTTAATTTTTTTTTAAGGGAGTCCCTTACAAACATTATTTTATTATATATTAATTCCGCTTCAAAAATATTTTTACCTTCTTTTCATTGTTTATAGCTGTCCTGTAATGGAATCCTTTTATTTTAGCTTGCCTAATACATAAAACTTTCATGACGCTTTCGTTTACAACATTTCCGAAGTAGTTCGATTCAGGTGTAAAGAAAACCTATTTAAAAACGTCTTCTTTCTTAATAAAATGTAGGTTATCAGTTAGAGTGGTTCGGCGCCTCCTTCCTTCTTTTAGTAGTGTGTGATTTTTCTCGCGATAAAGAAAAGACGTTGATCTAGTAGTATTATGGAGGAACTCTGTTGACAGTACTCTTAATTAATTTTGCGTAGTCGATATTTATGTATTTGTACTTTTAGAAAGTTTCCGTTATTGTATTTCAAGAATAAATCGACGACGATTAGATAAAAGAATAAAATTATTTGAAAAGAATTTTTAATGAAGTCGTGGAGAAAATTAATTTTTAAATCTGTTAAACATATATATGTATAATATAGTGTAAATTTTACTTTTTCTTCGATTCTGTTCGTGTTCAAGGCGCTTTTTCTTAACTTTTTTCGTGATAAATTCACTGCTTATTTCAAACTTTTTGTGCGGCAATACGGCAAACGGTGAAAGATTTACGTGTGGCATATGAAAAATGTTAGGCGTGACACCGGTTTCGAATCTTTGAATGAAAGACAAATACTTACCTTTGCTACGAAGGTAAAAATGTTGTTTTATATAGATTTATAATCGCTTATTTACGATGAGTATGATGTAATTTTTTTATGTTTATATAACTAAATTTATCTATGTATTTTATAATGGTATTTTTCTATTTATTTTTAATTAAAATTTTTATTTACATCAGTTAAAGCGCCTGGGTCTCCTTACAATCTTTTTAAATTCCTGCAGCGCATCTTTTTCAAAAAAAAAAAAAAAAAAAAAAAAAAATTGTCTGTGACAAAAAAAAACTAGATGTCTGTGTTTCAATTGTAGATACTGGAGAAGTAGTAAATAAAAATATAAAAACAAATCTGTATAGAAGAATAAACAATCAATACTTCTTAAAATTCTATTGCACGGTAAAGTAGTAACGTTATAGTTGGTAAAAATAAAGAAAAACATTTGACTTAATGATTGTAACGTATCGTTTTCCTAAGTCGCAATCGAAAGCAGAAAGTTAGATTAAAAACAGTAAATCTCAACACCCATTTTACCTCTGCCCGCTAGATGAATACAAAATATTACCTTAATGTCTCTTTTAAATTGTAGGATAAAATAAAAATTTACCTCAAATCTTTCACAAATTTTATTATAATTCAGGTTTAAATATATCAGAAATAGTACATTCTTTTTTACGTTTAAGTGTATCATTACATAACCTCTTCGATGATGTTCGCATGTTTATGAATTTAAAAAAATACAGGTGGGAAGAAACATTTTGTGTAACCTTTAAAACGTAGAGAATATTTAGTACAATAATAAGAAAATGCTATACTGCTTTTTTTATAATTCTGCTGTAGATGTATTTGGAGTATCCCATATTAATTTTTCAAATGATCGTTAAATTTTTGTTGGTTTCCCGAGATGTATTTCTTTTTACTATCCTCGTTGTTAATTTATTTTTTTTATTGTTTCCAAACTATTTTATTCAATATTTACTTTGTGTGTGCGCGTGCGTAAGTGCGCGCGCACACACACACACTTACATACCTGCCTTTACATACGAGAGAATTATTTTCAATAACAGCTATGCTTTATTCAGGTGTAGATGTAAACTTTAGATAATTCACTTTGTATCTTTCGAAAAATTCCAATTGAAAATTGATTCGCTTAAATTAGAATTTAAATCGCTGTATTTTTGATTTGTAATTTTGATAGCGCTCTGTTTTAAAAATACTGCTAAAGAAGTGACTGACTGTATGTCTTTCGCTAAACTTAAAATGATTGAGAATTGATTATTTTTTTAATCGTTTAAATAATTATCGGTTTTGTAAGGGCGGTGTATGATGAATTAGTTTCCTTCTTACGTACGAGTAATTCATAAAAAAAGGAAAACTAATTACAAAAGAAATATAGACATGCGGTAAATTGAAACGATGGTAAGTAGGTTTGTTTGATCATATTGTCGTTGAACATTCTCTCCGATAAATAAAAAGAAGTGATGCGTTGGTTTGTTTGTTGTAGCGCTCACATATTTATTTTAGCTGCTGTTAGCGCAGAGCGGACCACGTGGTGCGCCGGGCGGCTGCGCGCAGCCGTTGTTGAGCGCTACACTCCAGCGGAAAAAATCGAATTAACAATTGTATAATAAATTGTATTGCGTACTATAAACAGTACGTTTTTTATATTTTGTTAAAAAAACTATTGTAGAGAGGTTTTTTTAATTTTTTTATAAAATAAATAAGTATAGAGGCACCATACTTCTTGATACGAACGATTTATACATACGTATAATGTATAAATGTATTAATATATTTTCTTCATTATATATCTGTCACTAAGGCAACAGAAGTATAATTAATTAAAATTACTAATATTATTTTCTTAAATAAATATCTCCAAAATACTTATTAATATTATCCCAAACATGAGGATACGAATGAGTCGAGGGTACAGGGGGTGGAGACCCCTGCCTGGACAGTAGGTGGAGCGAAGCGAGCCCTGACCGGCTAGTATTTAAATTATTGTTGAGAGTATGGAAAAATACCTCTCATTCGCCGAGAAAAATATTTCAACAGTACTTCACAGCCCAAACTTTTCATAAAACAACGTTTGCGTTCATTATGATTTGCGGGTGAAATATATTTTTTTTTTTTAGCAAATTCGATCAACTCGTAGAATATAAAAAAAAAAATTAATGTTACTTTTCTACAAATTATTGAGTATTGAAACTATAAAGGTGCTACAACTATGTTAAACACGCTAGTCGATTCGGTAGCGCGAAAAAATACGGGGAAAAATTGAATGTGTAGTAAAGATTGAAATGTTAATCGAAATTCAAACGGTTGACTAAACATACTCGTATATGCAGCTTCCTTAGTCGTCCTCTTCTACTATGTTTTAGGCTGACTTTGTTCGATTCATTTCATATCTGACGAAGTAGGATCAAATAAAAATGAACAAATTTTTATTTCACTAGGTAGTACCAGGAGAAACCGTTTTTCGCTTGTGTTCGATTTATATTTTGGCAGAATTAAATTTTTTACAGAAATTTATACGTAAATAAAAACGTAATTTTTTCTCGACGTGATGTTTTCAACAGGTTTATAAAATTAAAGCAAACAAACCCGGTACCATAAAACGTTTCAAAGGATCTACGGAGGTAACGGTTTTTATGTCGACCGAGTAATATTAATAATAGATATTTAATAAATTGAATTTTTAATCTGTTCCCTGTATGAAATTTTCTTGAGTGTGTGGACGGTAAAAGCAGTACAAATGAGTTACAAGGATGAAGCCCAGAACTGCAGCTAGTGCTAATGTCTGTTCAATGCTTATAAATATAAAATCGATATGATTAAACCCGATATTTTGATTTAAATATTCAAGCGTCGCCAAATATTTTTAAATGGCAGGAGTTTTACTAGCGTCATCCAAACTCACTGAGAAAACTCCGGGAATTATGTCTTTTACGTATTATACGTAATGTTGTATATCTTCATTCAGAGAGATCTAAAAGTTGCGCTCATTAAACTAGTAAAAAAAATAAGACATTAAGTAACAATATTTAAAGACTTATTTATTTTCACAACGTACGCTCAAAATGGTTGCTCTGTTCATTGCACGTACGAAATCTTTTTACCATGTTTGAGACCACTTTGTGGAGCACATGTATACTGATGTTATAAATTTCCGTTGTTATCTTCCGTTAGTTCCTCCAGTGTGTGTGGCCTGTTTTTATAGGTAATATAACAGGAAAAAATGTGGGAGGTTTCAAATCGGGTGAACACGAGGGCTGTAATCCTTAACAGATGATACGCTCGCCAAAAAAACTCGCGCAAGAAACGCACGGTTTCATTAGATGTATGACATGCCAGCACTGTTTTGCAGGAACCAACAGTCACGTTCATCATCTTCAAGAATCGCATTAAACTGTGTAATGATATCTCGGTACACCACACCGTTCGCTGTAGTTTCAAAGAAAACGAAGTACACTATTCGACGACGTGATACAGCACACCACACTCCCATTTTTTGAGACTGTAAAGGATTTCCATGTAACATGTGGATTTTCGGTTGTCAAAATTCTAGTGTTTTGACTGTTCACGTAGCCACTAAGGTGAAACCGCGTCCTCATCGGTGAAGAAAACACGATCAAGATTTGCAATTCCTTGGTTGCTAACAAATGACCGAACCTATATACAGTACACGTACACTACGCGCTTCCTCTATTCGGCTGCTTTAGTTGCTGAACACTGCGAACATGATATGCACGAAAGTGTAAACGCTTCATCGTTCTATGAGCACTTCCATATGAAATGTGAGAGTACGCTGGTAGTGTCATCAAGATTTTTGAAGGCGAACGCTGCATGCGGTTAAGAAACTACCAGCCGGTTTAGCGCAGGTCAAAACGGTCGGTCTCCCGGTTGTTTTCTTTTCTGCAACCGTTCCGTATTCTCTAAATCGAGCGAATAATCTCGTTACAGTCGAATTGTTAGCCGTTGCCGCATCCGGATATTTTCCACGAAATTCGTCTACAACGTGCGCATAAGAACGACTGGAAAAATAATGTTGAACAATAAAAACTCGTTGCTCTTGGGAAAACGACACGTTTACCGAGCGAAAAATAAAGCACTACTGCAAGCGTCGTGTGATCGATACGCATCACAATGGCGTCTAGGTTTGTTATGGTTCCCGTAGTGCTATCTTGCTGTAGCCTATAGAACGTTTTCAATTCTACTACTATTTGTAGCATTTTAATCTTGACGTGTGCAACGTTTTATCTTTCTGTATTTAAATCAGAATATCCACATGTACGTTTTTTATATGTTACCACCGTGCTTCAGAACCTCTTTTCGTCTTGTGATTTTTAGCCGTCTACTAAAATCACATTTTGTGAGAAGTAGAGGTGTCGTTTTTCCGAGTGAAATTTAGAAAAAAAACGAACGTTTAATAGTTCGTGTTTTAAAATCGGAAGTTTAACGTAAAATGTTATTCTATCACGATTTTATAGGTAGGCGACCGACATAATTTCTGCCCTACGAGCGCTAGTTAACGGTATTACTGTGTTTGTAACTTAATTACGTTTGTAAATCGGCGAGGGGGTTTTATTTTCTCGTTATTTCTTTGTTACGTGCAAAACTAAAACAGAAGGGGCTGATAAACAACGGCTTTAAATTTCAGTCCTTTATCTTTATCAGTAGAAAACGTAATCTGTTTTACTTGGAAATTTAATTACGTTTTGCGATTTACAAGCTCGAATTCTCGGTAACGCTTTATTTTTTTGTAACTTGAAAAATTAATCGGTGGGCCTCCTCCTGACTGATTTTTTTTCTTTTTCTCGCTCAGGATGGATTTTACAACAAAAAGACTCTGAATTTAACGCGGAAAATCTTAGTTTGAAGTCGGTCGGGCTGGCCCCTTATTATCCGTTAGAAAATTTCCACACCACCGTATTTATAAGCTCTTAGTAAGAAAGTTCTCGGTCGATTTGAAAATAAAACAGAAACACTTGTCAAAAACTTCAATGAAATTCAGACTTCTGTCCGTAGTCGCTTTCAAATTTTTAATTTATCTCCACAGATTAATAAATAATTACCTTTTTTATTACGTATAACTCGGTAGTTAAAAAATTGATCGATTTTATTATAAAATATCATTAAAACTGCGGTTGAATATTTTTATTGATATAAAAATTTTCCTAGAGCGCTATCTTTCATTTCATTGCCGGATTAGTGTCTCTTATTTTTAACGACAGGTGGCATTCTACTAAGGAGGCGAGATCGGGGAATCACTTCATTCAATAACCGGAATTTTATTAAGAAAAGAACTCGGTCCAATTTTTTATACAGTGTTTTTTATGAATATATGATCGGGGAACGTTTCGAATGAAAGCAAGTTCTGTTCGTGAAAATTATGATTTTAGAGATCGAAAAAATCTTATCGTAAATTATTAAAAACAAAAATTCTCAGAAATTACGAAAAAAAAATTATATTTCGCTAAAAGCCACGTATAATGCTGAAAGAATTATTTTTAAGAAATCTTATTTAAAACGGCGAAGTTGTGGATATATTTTTCATTTATAATCCGCCTCGCTGCGATTCATCGTTTACATGAAATAGGGAATTTATTACAGCGGACTGTAGCAGATTAAAGAAAAGATATATATAGGTATAAATATCAAAAAGGAAATGATAATTCGGCGTCGAGATTTCACAATGAAATAATTTTTTTTAAATTTTGCGTACAAGAATTTTTATCAAAGATTTTCCCCGTTCAAAATCCCACCCTGGTAATCGATTAGTAGAATTGATTACCGGAAGAGTACCGTCCAATTTGTAGCGAACGCATATTTCTGTTTCTTTGCCCGATGAGAGTTTGATGCTAATAATATACTGTATTTTATATCGAGAATATTCGGATTTTATCCCTGAATCGCTTTTCTTTTAGCTATTTATTTATATTATTCTTAATCTTTTACATTAATTTTTGTTTTTCGTAGAAGAAATTTCATAGTAGATTTGAAATTATGTAGTATATGAAAAACACTACGGAATAAAATAGAATCGTTGTCGGTTTTATTGCTGTCATTTGAAGCATACGAGCATTAAAGTAACTCGGCTAGTGTTACTGGTAATCGATAAATGAAAGTAAAATGGATATGGCAAAACTATCCAGCAGATCGTCTAGTTCAGCGTCAATTATCCGTTAGGAGTGACCGCATTGAAGGGGCGTTACCCGTATTATGTATATTAATTTATTATTTATTATATGTCGTACCTTCTCGGATCGAAGTAACTTTCTCTTTTTCTTATATAATCTTACCGATTACTATGGCGTGACCGTTATCGGAAAGAGGATTAAAAAAATTATAATATCAAAAGTAATTTTTTTACATATTAATGTATTTGTTTCTGATAAGAAATATTCCTTCCGTACAGGTTTCTTATCTTTAAACACATTAAAATGGAGGCCGTACGTTTATCGCAGCGATGAAATATTGATAAGAAGTATTATTTTTTTCAGTATTTTAATGCTGTAAAACATCTTTAAAAAAATACTTTTTTTAAATGAAACGCCGGTAGTTATTGCGTACTATTATAATTTGAAGAAAACAAGTCGTTTATGTTTTAATCATGAGAACACTCGAAACTCCTCTCGCAGTTCTTTTGGAGCACGCAGCGCGTGTTTAAGTTTATATGAACGTGCTTCTTAAAATTTGCCTCGAGTGTTTCCCGAGTTGATAAGAAGGGATCTTTTATTTAAAATCTGCAAGTATATATATATTTTTTTTAATGGATCTATCTTTATCTTCAATAATATAAGTGATTAATCGTAACGTGCCTTTAATACTGTTTAAAAATTTAACGTATTGTATATATTAAAGTATATTTTTGTAATTGTGCGATTGTTATTATTTATATTACGGTTCCGATGAATTGATAAATTTCAAGCTTTTTTTTTAGTTTTATAAATTGTCTACTTAAGATTTGCTAACTTAGAAGAAAAACATAGCTATTTTTATCATTTTAATATAAAAGGCCAATTTCCATACACCTGATGAGAGAATTGAATTTGCTGTTAGACTGATCGAATAGTAAGTGGGTTTTTTTTAACTGTTTATTTCTTCTCGTAAGTGTGTATACACATACACACACACACACACACACACACACACACACACACAAACTACTAGCCGGCCCGTCTAGCCAGAACCTAGACCCTTGGGGCTCAGGTCAGCCCAGGAGAATCCTGGAGCCATCTCAGGGGTTCCTCGGGGCCTCCCGGGGCCAAGGGCCTACCCCATGGCCACACAGCTTGCTCGTCATTCCCAGTTTGCCTGGGGGACCGGCGCCCCGGACACCAGCTCAGAGCTTACTTCACTCACCATTCTCGTCTACCCAGAGGGCTTCACCCCCCCGCCAGAAACCACAGCACTGCACGTTATTCTCATGGTTTTGAGAGTAATACTATTAAAGTATTACTATTAAGAGAGTAATACTATTAAATAGTATTCAGGCTTTATAGAAACTCGAAAAAGAAACTAAATCACAAAACATAGAATAATAGTAATTACCGTAACTAAACTACATATATCTTTGACGACGAAAAATTCATAACTTATTTCTGTGGTGGCAGAAGTATAATAATGAAGTAAAAGGATTTATCTATATTTTCCTTAATGAATATCTTTAATTCACGACTTCTGTTTTTTTTTTTTTAATTATGCAATTTAAAAAAAAAATTAAATTTTTTGTATTTTTTGAACCGAGGGATTCTTGAAACGCTGAGTTTGCAAATACCCCGATAGCAAGCATTTTGGCCTACCGCTCTATTCTTTCCGTTTATACTGTGCAGCAGCAATAGAGCTGTAGTCGGAAAAATCTCCCAAATCCTTCTCACCGTTACCAAATTAATTAAACCTGGACGGGACGTCTTCATACATGATCCGTCCATCTATCCATCCTGACCCCGTACGGGAAGACACTCGTCTTGTGATGATCCCGGTCGCCACACCACTCCTTCCGTTACTAGCCTTGATGGGCTTGACCGGAAGTCACCTTCTAGACCCTCAATACCTGATTACGTATTTCAGTCATCAGTACGGGCGCATCAGGATGGCACCGATGCAAATGCCTCGAAAGATATTTCAGTCGGTGTTGAAACCCATCGACTAGCAAAAGATATTTTTCAAATTTGCCTAAACCGAATCAAAAACCGATAACCAATAAAAATTTACAGATTGAGCTTTAGAAAAATATTAATTTCAAAAATTGTTCGCAACGTCGCTATTCTGACCTACCGTACCAAAGCATCCAGAATTACTTACGAACGTACCGAAGAACAACCGGGCACACTTGCTAAATGCGCCTACTCTGTCGCAAAAGCACCCAAACGGGTCCGTAGTCATTCAGGCTACTATTCTACACTAAACTTTCTCTGCAATCCTTTTGAGCGCAGAAATCTTAAAAATCTTTCAACAACGCTCCACTCTCTAACTTTTCAGTTAGCCCGCGGATCCAGACTCGAACCGATACCTTCAAGCTCCCTGACCATCTCTGAACGCCTGAACTCATATTTTGAGCAGACGTAAGCGCATGATACACATCATCCGACACTAAGCATCGAGGACACCGACCCGAGTCGGTTAAGCCAAATCGAGCCGGCCTGTCCCCAAAATGCGGTTACATGCCGGTTCGGGGAAATCCATGAAGCGACTCCCTTACGATTGAAAAGAAACCGTGCGTATACCGCCCTCCTACCGTCTCATCTCACTGTCCTGCCAAATACCAAAACCTTCCTCCTCTCTTTCCTGAATACGCTGCGCAGTCGGTACAGCCGACCTCTTACAGAGTAACGTAACTGACGTTCCGACGCAAGGACGTCAATCGATTTAACATCGGCGTGAAATAGTCCTATAGCCTCCCGTCACAGTAAGTAACAGGTGACGCTGAACCCTCAACAGAATATCGCGGTAGCTTTTATACCTCTTTCTGTTTGCCCAAACAGGTGCTGCGTAAAGCACAGCATTCACCTTTATACAAAATTTTCATTGTTTTAAAGTTAAGATCCCGGTCGAGATGGACCACCCTAAGAGTGCCGTAAAAGGCATCGCACGCCTTCTTAGCGACACTCTGAAAGTGCTTCTTGAATCTGAAATTCTTATCAAGGACCGACTTCTTTTGTCTACAAGATTCTATCACTGATTTCCCTCATTTTCTACTCGCCTAAGCTGTTACCTTTCAAATTTTTATCCACCCGATTTCCATCGTCTTTTTATAACATCGTATTTCAAAGGTCGCTATTACTTACTCGTTAGCTTTTGTTATTTTCCCGCGTTTCCGTACCTTAAAGTGATACGATTACAAAATTATTTTATTATCTTTTTTAATTTTTAGTTATATACTCGATGCTCCTTCTAATTATATATATATGTTTGGTGCCAGCAGACATCTCTTCTGCGCGAAAGATTATTTGGACTCATCCTTTTTCGAACTCTGTCTGACCTCATTCTTTTACTACCTTAATAGAAAAAATTCTGCAACTTGGTACTACTTAATGTTTCCCTGTTTCTGTAGCATTTCATTATATTTGTTGTGTTTATTTTTACGCTGAATTCTCCGTAGAGACCGTACTATCCAGAATTTCTTCTAACTCTGTTTACAGTTTCTGTTAAACGAACGGTTTCGTCGGCTAAGTTAAAATTTTTTCTACCGATAGTAACGAATAAATTCATAATTTGGTTAATGTATTGCCTTTTTTGCGTATAAGTTGAAAAGCAACGTTGACCGATTATATTCTCTCTTGTTTCATTCCTTTGCGAATCGGAGCGTGCCGTTTGTTAATTATGTTCGTAAAACGTTTAAAATTCGGTAAATTTTATTTTTAACCTAGATGTAACGGGCGTATTGAATCTCAGTAGTAATTCGCCATATACTCGCATATTTATCGATTCTGTCGCCCTTCTAACAGTATTTATTAGCGGCCGTGGTCGAGTAATTGTGATGTAAATTATTTTTTTTAATTCGTTCATCGCGTATAATTATACTTTAATAACGTTTCTGATTTTGATAAAAAGTAGAGAAGTTTGCATGTCGACAAGGTTCAGGGTAGATATTTGTTGTAAAACAAGTACTTGAACTAAAAATTAATGTATATATCGCTGATGTTAATGAAGATAAATGAATGAATTGAAGTAAGGAAGACGTTTACACTATAAAAAAGGTATATATATATATATATATATATATATATATATATATTACGATTATGATGATGATAGTGTATTTTATTTTATAACGAGTTATTTCTGATTTAGCTAATAGATCGTTATTTACATTTTTCACGCTTTGTTTACCTCACGAAGTACTTTTTTCTGATAACTCATTGTACGTGTGCTGTACCGTGATATATCCACTTAAAAACCGAAATACTTATAACGTGTACAGTATTATGATGAAGTGCTTTGTTACGTATTACACTATAGTTATTATATCGTCGGATAGAACGCGAGGTCAGTTTTACGCCATAACTACAAACAGATCTCCTTCCTCCACGGTCGTACTGACCCCTTCTCTTACTCTTTATCGCTCTAGTATTCGTTACGCAAGCGTACCGAGTCGAGCGCAAGGACAAGGTCGTTAAACGATGCAAACGGAGGAAATAATCGGAAGAGGGAGAATTACTCACGGATTGAACCGGCTTCGTTCGCCATTCTTCCTGACATGATGCGGTTGTTTATTATCCGCACGTCTTACTACAGACTGCCTCATCGTTATTAATTATTTCTATATATTAATTTATTTTGTTTTATTACATCGTGTAAATTTATTAAGAAATTATTCTTACATGAAATCGTTGGATTTGTTTTTCCTATTTACTTTTAAACGGCGCTGTTCGATTTAAAAAAGTAAGTTTTCGGAATCGAGAAATTCCTTTTTTTTGTTTTTCGTTAAGATTATTCAATACTTAATCATCACAAGAGAGATCGATTTCGATGTTTATTTTTTCATATTTTAGCTTATAATGGAGGTTTCTCTGGTGTCCGAACTGTTATGTTTTACCAGCCGATTAACGTGGATGGTTTTTAAACGAAAAATACATCGTTTACAAAGAAGTTTTGAAGATACGTTTATATATCTGTCTTTATTACTAAGTATCGGAAGAATTTAAAAAAGTAATAACGGCATGTTAATATGTATTCAAATTATTTACGCACTAAAATTCAAGAAAATTAATCGGAAGAGTAAAAAGTAATAATAGAATAATATAATATTCCCGCATTTCATAGAGGTGTTGTAGCTCACCCTCGTTATTAGTCTCTTCTCGTCGATGAATTCTTGCAAAATCTCATTTACACAAGAGAAGCGTTTTTTTCAACGTGGAACGGATACGCTTATTAAAACTGTACAAAATATAAAACAAAAATGTGTTTAAAAAATGAAGTTTAAATTTTTTTTGTAAATACAGCAATAAAATAAAATAAAACGAATTTCCTTTTTCACTCTAATATAAATTTTTACTTTTTAAGTGGTAAGAAGCTGATGATTTGAAATTTGTTGCAGACTTAACGTATTGACATTTAAAAGTATATCTTAAACTTAACACGATTATTTTTATTATTTTTTGTTAGTTAAAACTGAATTACGGATAATTAAGAATTTAAATAAAAATAATAAAAACAATTATGAAAATTAAAACACGTTTGTCAAAAAAAAAAATTGAAGTAAAAAAAAAAAACAAGATATGGAAACAAAGGCCTGAACATCGTTTTCCAGTATTTAATTAAATAAAATAATGGGTGTCAGATCAACTTTCAGACAGTTTTAATTTGTTTCAATGTAGTTTTCATGTTGTATAAATAGCACAGACATTTAAGGTCGTCTAAGTTCTCGTCACAAAGTTTTATCCTTCAAAGAAAATATCTAAATGCAGACGGTGGAGATGGGGCTCTGAATACTGATTGTCCTATATTAAAAAGCTCTAAATAGTAATCCTTCTACATTAAAGAGCCCCCGACTGCATTAAAATATTTTCTTTGAAGGACAAAATTTTCTTAACGATGTAGCACCTAATTAGAACTTAATCGTTAGAAACCGCACTCACAATTGCCTCTTATTTCTACAACATGAAAAATATATCTAAACAATTAAAACTGTCTAAAAGTTGATCGGTCACCCGCTATTTTATTTAATTAAATACTGCGTAACGATGTTTAGTACCTTGTTTTCATTTTTTTTAGTTCGATTTATTATCGTATTTTAATTCAATTTATTATTTTTTTTTGGTAGTCTTTTTATAATTTTTATTTTATTTTAATTAATACTTTTTAGTGATCAGGAGAAAAAGTCACGATTCGAAAACTTACCGTTCCCTACAATCTCTGGGTATATGTACGGGTATAACGTATGTAACGAACTGAGCCAAATGAAGAAACCGCAGACATTTCAATTTATTTATTTAAGTGGCGTATACTAATCCAAACTTATAATTTTTTCAAGCGATTGAGTTCCTCAAGAGACTTTTCATCGTCCGGATCAAACAGCAGTTTTCTGGGATCCAAACAATTAACGGTTTAACTCTCCAATCGTCTCACGCGTAGGTCTGGCCCTTGGCAAAGATGCGAGTCCTCAGATATATGACGTTCTACCGTCTCTTGTAGTTTACACGTCGTTCCACTTTGCCCTGTTCCTGAAGCACCAAGTTCGACTCTGTAGCGGACTTGATTCTCAATCCGTATCTCTAATCGTACTGTCGACAAACTCTGCAAAACCGTATGCGGGAGCTCGCCGGGCTCAAGCTGGGCTCGGCGTAACGCAGGCCACTCGATTCTTCTAAATATATCGGTTAATTTTTGTTTCCATCGTGATTTTGTATTATACTAGCAAATACCCCGTTTGAATTTTGAAAATCGGAAGACCGCTTGCGAAAATATAACAAAATTTCCGAATAACCGTGGTCTGTTTGAACGAGAGTGTACCTGACGCGTGCAAAAGTTAGCCTTCAACCTATTAACAAAAACTTAATGATTAAGCATGCAAAAAGGCAGAAGTGGAGGGAGCTATGCAGTGAACTAGATGCTGACCCCTGGGGACGGGCGTACCAGGTAGTTATGAAGAGACTGGGAAGACGGTTGCCCGTTCTTAATAAGATAGAAGCGCTTTTCCCGCGGGTTGATACGGGCGTCACGGAGCTAATACCTGGTGAACGCGGCAGGTTCACCCAGGATTATTATTATTTTTTTTTTTTGGTAGTCTTTTTATAATTTTTTTTAAATTTTATTTAATACTTTTAAAGTGGCGACTTTAATACTTTTAAGTGGCGACTGCGGTTAAAAGACTAAAAAATACGAAGAGTCCAGGACGCGATGTTGTGCCAGCTGCAGTCATGAAGGGTCTGATGTCCGTCATCCCGTGGGAGATGACAGATATTGCGAGTTATGGGGTCCAGCATTGCTTTTTTCCTGCTTGCTGGAAAGCGTCAAGAACTGTTTTCTTGCCCAAACAACAGTCAGTTCCAGGGGCTCTCGAATATCGCCCTATAAGTCTCATTAATAATATGGGAAAAAACGTGGAGAGGCTCGTCGCTAATAGACTAATTGAGGAGCTGGAAAACAACAACCTCCTCCATGAGAATCAGTTTGGCTTTAGGCGGGAGCGGTCAACTATTAACGCCATCAACAAAGTAGTTTCATGGGCTGCTGCGGTGAGGGCTGGGACTTGGAGAACCAGGCGAATCCCGCTAATGATACTCCTGGATATAAGGGACGCTTTCGGTTCGGTACCTTGGCCGGCTATATTGAGGGCACTTCAAAGAAAAAATATAAGCGAGTACATAGTGACGCAAGTAGCCGGCTATCTATCCGAGAGACGAACTGAAATCAATACGGTGGATGGTGTGGTAAGTCATCAGATCTTCGGTGGAGTCCCGCAGGGGTCTGTACTCGGACCCCTACTTTGGAACATCTTCTATGATGAAATTTTCCGACTTCAATTCCCGCCGGGGCTGAATGTCGTAGGATACGCGGACGACATCTCGCTACTATTGGAGGTCAGTACCTTAGATGAAGTGGAGGACAAGTGGATTATTACCTTAGAAATAGTGAATGAACGGCTTGTCAACAACAGTTTGGAGGTCTCTCCTTCCAAATGCAAGGGTATCCTCTTCACCGGTAGGAGGATACTCAGAAGATTAAATCTGCGCCTGAGAGGAGAGGCAATTGTCGAGGTGGAAAGGGCTAAATATCTAGGGGTGTTACTGGATAAACACCTCAAATACTCCAGCCATGTGGCCATGATCTGCGACAGAGTGGAAACAACAATCCGTGCCATGCGAGGTCTCTTTGCGGGACAAGGAATTCCACGTGCGACGAAGAGGCGACTTATCAGCTCGGTGATAACGTCGTCTCTGTTGTACGCCGCCCCGGTATGGGCTGATGCGGTTAATGTCCAGCGCAACAGAAGAAAACCGACTAGCAGTCATAGGAAGTCGCTTCTGGGGGTAGTTTCGTGGTACCGAACGTTATCGTATGATGCACTGTGCGTGCTTTCTTCGGTGCCCCCGATAGAATTGCAGATTAAAGGACGAAACTAAGGGCGTCCGGTGTAGCCAAAGATGAGTACAGTTCTATTATACGAGAACAATGGAAGGTGGCACGGGCGGGTTCAGCAGTGGCCGCATGGACAAGAAGAATTATCCCGGACCTGGATGCTCGGCTAGATCGCTCTCACGGTGAATTAGATTACCACACAACGCAACTCATGTCGGGACATGGTGCGTTTGAACAATACCTGCATAGGTTTGGCAGGAGAGAGTCACCGATCTGTTGTTACTGCGATGCGGTTGACGATGCCGAACACACTTTTTTTGAGTGCAGACGATGGGAGGAACAACGTATAAATGCAGGACTGATGCGTACCAGACCGGAGCAGCTCTCGGAGTGGCTCTTGACTATGTCCGGAAACCGGAATAATTTTGCAATATTTGCAAGAACAGTTATCAGAATAAAAGATGAGACAAGACGACTGGGATACTGAGGGGTGTAGCTTATAGTAGGGCCGGGCGGACAGTCCCGTTCCTGAGGGCTCACATGCCCTGGTGTGTGGGTTCCCGTGATGGAGCGGGGACTCCTGGGGTCCGTTAGGTGCGAATGAATGAAAAAGACCGAGACTCGGCCGGCGGTGTGGGTTCCCGGATACGCTTTGGCGGCTTCGGCTCCAGCGCCGTCGGTTTGAGGCTGGCAAAAGGAAAGACCGAGACCCGGTCTCCGGCGGGGGGGCTGGGAACGGCATAGCCGGGCCTGGTTCTTACGTCGGAAATTAGAGGCAGGCAATTAAAAGATCCGGAAAGGACACGTCCGCGAGTCGAGTATACTTAATTGGATGTCCGGCTCGGGGATGTAGGGAAAAAAAACCTATTAACAAATACCCCATTGAATTTTGAAAATCGGAAGATTGTTTGCAGAGATATTATAAGAGCACCTCATTGCACTCCCAAAATAAAGTGTCCCAGGGGTACTCCCTTTTGTTACCGGTTCATGGTGATTATTGGTCTAGCCTTGCAGAAGGTGCTCGCATCACATCACCACTCTAGCCTCTCACGCAGTCCCCGCAGAAAGCTCATTATTATTAAATAGATATTTTTTTGTTTAATTTATTTTATTTTATATAACGTATGTTTAATTTTATAATTTTTGTAATATTATTCATTCGATTTATTCGAATCGTTCAGTTGAAACCTCTCTAACACAGTGATAGAAACTCACAGTTCATTAATTCAATCATTAAAATTTGTGCTTCAATCGACAAGTCACCACTACTATATATATATATATATATATCTCCTATGACACTGCTGGTAACGTAAGGATTCCAACGGGGGGTGATCTATCTTAATTGGTTCAGACGTTTAGCTGCTACAGTGAAACATACATACATACACGCTAAATTCATTACATCCCTTTCTGGGCAGTCGTGTAATTAGTCGGGTGTCATTGTTGTGAAAACATTATATCGATCGCTGTTATCAACCTATTCATATAAAAAATAATTCCCCGTTGCAGTTTTATCTTGATCATATCAGCGATTATTTTTAGTTACTATAAACGTTATAAATAATTATGAAAAAGGATAAAACTGTTTTTTTTTTTTTTTTTTTTGTAATAAAGTACGTAACCGTTTCGTACTAAAACCGATACCGCTTGAAAAGATGATCTTTTAACGGCAAACTTTGACATAAATTCGTCAAAATCGACCGAAAAAATACTGAAAAAAAGGAAAGCGATTAGCAGAAAATATTATTTAAATTAGTTTTATATATTAGTATAAATAGTAAATAATTTTTTAATTACGCCTTCGATCGAATACTAAAGCGTTAGATAGAGTGCGTCACACTTACCTTGATTGTTTGAAGCCGATCGGCGGCAGATATTCTTACCGATACACAGAATAAGCGGTATTTTACACGATGAGATGATGCGGCGGACATGGGATAACTTTTTAAAATCTGTCAGATTTTCCCTGAATCACAGAAGGTCTAGTTTACCCTAGCGGTTCGATCGCTTGAAGTTTATTTAAATATAATCTTTTAGTTTATTTGTTTTGTGTTTTCTCTAGTTTTTCATCGATTCATTTTTTACTTTTTGTAAAAGTAAAATTTTTCGTTTTGACAGCCGCCTCGATTCGAAATACGTTTTTACGGGGTCTTTTAATTTTTCTTATCTTTTAATTTTCTCTTTGCCACTACCCGTGATTTTTTTTTTGTTCTTTTCGAATGACAAAAAAAGGTTGTAACCCTTTCTTCACACGTGTTACCTTGAAAAATACTAATCAAGATAAATACGCGATACGCGTTTCACCTTTATAGATTTGGTTTTAGCCTGTTCGGTAGCAGTTCCATTACGTCGTTTCCCTGCGTTCTTTTTTTTTATTATTTTTATCGAGATTCAGTTTTCACTCGTTTCCTCTCCGATAGGGTCGGCTTTTTTCATACATTCGGCTGTTTATTATAGGTCTACCGGTACTTTAAATAAAACTGGAAAAAATTAATGATTTCATAAAAAAATGGCGTCGTAAAAAAATATTAAAAAATAATTAGATAACGCGTTCATTCAACCGTTCGTTAAAATTTAAATTTGAAATCGATCTCAAAATGAAGATTACTAAGCTGTTTGTAATATTTTTTAATGTGTCGCCGAGATGCAAAAGACAAAATATAAAAAAATGAATTTACAACTTTTTTTTTGATGAGGCTTTATTCAAGTCGGTTTAATGTATTTCAAATATTTGTATAATTAATTCAATGTAGGTACAGGAAAAGTACTGCGATTTCATAATTCTTATGTCAGAAAAGCTGTATATATCAGTACGTGCATTAAAAAAGAAATTATAATCTGTTCGTGATATTAAGTGAAAAAATTTGGTTTAGAAGATTTGAATGTAACCGTTGCATTAGCCGAGGCCTTTCAATAAAAGCGGTGTTCTAAAGTTATCGAAAATCTTAATTTTATGTGATAATTATCCTTTATGAATTTATACAAGATCCTGACACTGTTTTCTTATCGTTAGTTACATTCTACGTACCGTGTATTCAAGAGAAGCGGAGTGTAAAAGTCGTGTATATAATTTTGGATTATATAATTAATTATTCCCTTTTACGGCATACAAGGTTACGTCTATGAAACGTCTCGCGATTAAAATACTATATATAAATGAATATTTACTTCAGAGCTTCATCCGTATTTTTAAGGCGTAATATCGGCTGTATTAGTGGATAATTTCAACCCCATTATTGTACATTACACCCTAGAACTACTTTTTTAAATCTTTTTTAAGTTACTACGTGCTGAGAAGTTTTAAGTATTCTTTGCATTATTAGATTTAATTTTGCTATTATTTTTCTGAAATACGTATAATAAAATAAACAGTATTTGACAATAAATGACGGCCTTGTACGCGAACTTGAAAGAATAAATACTTTCAAGAGGCGATAATAGTGAAGCCACAGCGCTTAAAATTTGACCGAGATCCGGTCTGTCGGTCGGTCACGCGTATAATGTCGATTTTTAAGATTAGCGCCGTCTGCACCCTTCATGCACTCGTTGTTACTGTCGGTTAAGTAAGGGATCGCTTACTTTTGCTTGTACCGGTTTGACGAGTTGATCGGGTAGTTGTCTTGAAAAGGCGCAGAACCCTGCACAACCAGGGAGGAAGCCCTTTTGCTGAGGACGTCTTGGCCCGGTCACAGGCAGAAGTGACCGGGTCGGGACGCTCTGATGAAGCATTAAGGACCCGCGAAGGTCGGAGGGGATATGCGCGGGGGCTTACTCGGACCCCGACTAGGAGTAGGGACGGGGAGGGTAGCCCTTCGGAGAAAAGGCATCACGGCATCCAGAAGCGGAGGTAGTGTTGCTTCTATGACCCAGGAGGGACCCCGTTGAGAAAGCCATCGGGGGACAACGTTAAAGGGTGATGGCTAGACATCGCCGCGTCACATAAGGTCAACCGAGGCAACGTCTTCTAGGCGGTTAGTTGGCGTTGTGGGGTTAAAAAAATTAAAAAAAAAAAAAAAACTTAGCGCGTTGGCTTTTCGTGGAAACCACGGGCAGCATCTACAATACCGCTTTACTTTATTTTCTCCCGACTTAGCGATTTAAAGTTTACGACGTTATCCGAGCTCTTTCTGATCATATACCTTTTCTTTCGCTTAATTTTATATATATACTAAGTATTTCTAAAATAGGTCGCCACACTTTGAAATTGTTTTGTTATATTAAAATAAAGAATAAAGTTCCTATAAACATGGGACCGGAAACGCTTTGTTTTCTCGCTGGCCGCTATTTTGGTTTTTTTCACTAAATAATTTTTATCTCCAGAATGGTTTGACTAATTACATTGAAATTTGATGAGGTTCTTACTAAGATAAAGACCTATCGTTAGAAAAATAAACAACCTTATGTAATAATATTTTTATGATGGCGGTCATTTAACGCGAAACGATGAATTTTGTTAAAAAACCACAAGAGTCAAAAAATTACCTTAGGTAATTTTAAAAAAATTAGTGCGTTTGGTTTTTTTACTCGCTTCGTAAAATAACTAAAGTTACCGGTGTTGCTGGTCATATCATTATTTGCGTAACAGGATGTTCGAACTGACTCACGACAAAACTTCATTCGTGATTTTACAATTATCTGTTGTGAAAAATTAAAAACAAGAGATGCATTAAAATCAAAGTTTAATAATCAGCGGATATTTGTTTAAAAATTATTTAGAGCTGTTGTTTACATTTGCGTCGTTAAAAACTCGATCTTAGTTTTAATATTATTTAAAACGATGCGATATTCGTATCGTGAGCAGGCGGGTATGATTTTTGTGTACGGACGAGTCGACGGCAGCGGCCAGAAAGCAGCACGAAAGCGTTTTGTATTCGGAAGCATTTCCTAACCGACAACAACCTAATCGTCACACGTTCCCTTCAATTTTTAGAAAAATTTCTGCATATTAAAACAGAGGACCGAGGCAAACAAGAACCTTTGCTCTAAAGGTCTACAGGAAAACATTTTAAATTGCGTCGAAGAAGATCCATATGCGAGGTGCGACAATAAAGTAATGAGACTGATTTTTCTTTGCAAGATGTGGCAACCCTGCAGCTTGGGTAGGCACACCATCTTTAACCTTGGTCTATAAGCTACTTCAAGTCCAAGCGCCACATTCATGCAACTGCTCGGTCGTGAGTTGTGCTGTAATAAGTGAACACGTGTTTGTGTCTCTCGTCACAGAAATGAAACCGCAAAATATTGCGCGACGGTATGCCATTTGTTTTTGCGTTAAATCGGGTGAAAACGCGACGAAAACTTACGGTAAGCTTCAGAAGGCTTTCGGAGAGGAGGTTATGTCAAGAGCTCAAGTTTTTCGGCGGCATAAAATTTTTAGTGAAGGCAGAACGAATGTTGAAGATGAAGACCGCAGTGGACGACCATCAACCTCACGGACAGATGTCAACTTGACCGGGGTGCGTGAAATCGTACGATCTGATCGAATATTATCCGTGAAAATGATCGCAGAAGAACTCAACATCGATCGAGGAACGGTTCGTCTAATATTAACTGAAGATCTTGGTACGAGAAAGATTTGTCCAAAAATGGTACCCAAAAATCTCACACAACAACAGCGAGAAAAACGGAAAAATGTGGCAGCCGATCTGTTACAGCAAACGGAAATCAATCCAGATTTGTTGAGCCGTGTTATCGCCGGTGATGAAGGTTGGTTTTTTCAATACGATCCAGAGACAAAACGCCAAAGTTCGCGATGGTGCTCAAAGGGATCACCCAGACCAGCAAAAGCTCGCATGTCAAAGTCAAAAGTGAAATGCACGCTTGTGTGTTTCTTCGATTCCAAGGGAATTGTTCATAAAGAGTAGGTGCCTCCTGGACAAACAGTTAACCGATATTTCTACAAAGAAATTTTAGAAAGACTTCGTAAACGAGTTCTTCGTGTCCGTGCCGACATCGCTGATAATTCGATTCTGCATCACGATAATGCGCCATCCCATACTGCTCTGTCAGTACAGCAATTTTTAATCTCAAAACAAATTTCAGTACTACCACAGCCACCTTATTCACCAGATATTGCTCCGTGGGACTTTTTTCTATTTCCAAGAGTCAAAATGGCGGTCAAGGGACACCATTTTCAAACAACACAAGATGTCCAAAAAGCTGTGACGAGAGTCTTGGAGGATATTACAGAAGATGAGTTCCAGAAATGTTACCATCAATGGCAGAAGTGCTGGAATAAGTGTGTGCAATCAGAGGGGAACTACTTTGAAGGAGACAACACTAAACATGACTAAAACGGTAAGCAACATTTTTTTTCACATCAGTCTCATTACTTTATTCTCGCACTTCGTAAAAGTATTCGACAGCTGGGATTTACGCTACAATGAGGCGTTGAACAGTGTGAAGAGTGTTGCACGAGCAGTTGTATCCATACCGCATACGAGTTCAAGCACTTACACCTGCAGATTACCAGGCTTAAGTGAATTTTTGCCAGCGTAACAACAACAAAATGCCGATCCCGTGTACGCCGCTTCAATGTTGTATCCTGATGAAGCTATCTTCAAAGATGGCGTTACAAACTTGCATAACAATCATGCGTGGGCAGATGAAAATCCGCGCGCCGTATTTCAAGGAAATCACCAGGAACGTTTCAAAGCGAACGTGTGGTGGTTCGGTATCTTCGGGGAAAGCTTGTCGAGCCCTCACTTCCTGCCGCTGACACTGAATTATGGACAGTTAATAGAAAATGAACTCCCTCTACTTTTGGAAGATTTGCACTCGGAAAGAAGAAATAACTGATACTTCGTGCACGACAGTGCACCAGCACGCTACACATGCATGATAGGCGGCTACTCAACATTACGTAAGGTTAGAATTGGATCACCGGAAAAGGCGGGCCGGTACCACGGCCTGATTTCAATCACATCGATTTTTATGTGCGGCGGCACTTAAAATCGTTGGTTTATTAATGATGTTGAGACCTTTCGACTAAGAATTACGGAATCATGTAACGTCATAAGGAATCGACCTAGGATTTTTTAAAGTGTATGCCAGTCGATGCAAAGGCGTGTTGTTTCGTGTATTACTTCAAATGGAGGTCATTTCGAGCACCTGTTGTGATTTTTTTCTTTCTGTTTGCGGAGGAAGTTTTAGGTGTCTACTAGTTTAGGCGAGCTTGTTTCAAATATTTTTCAAAACATTATCTTTCATATTAATTATTATTATTGTATTTTCTGTTCAAATTATGTATTCGTTTTTAATAGTAAGCTTTAATATTTTATGAAACAAGAATAACCAAGCGCGCTAGTTTGTTTAAAATTAAAAAAGAAAAATCTTTTGATGTTGTGGTTTTTTAATAAAATTCATCGTTTTCGCGTTATTTGAATTTAAATATTTTAAATGGCCGCCATTTTGAAAAATATTATTACATAAGGTTTTTATTTTTGTAACAATATCCCTTTATCTTAGTAAGTACCGTGCCAAATTTCAACGTAATTAGTGTATTTATCCAGTAGTTAGTCCATAATTTATCTCCATTATGGAGATAAGAATTTAATGAAAAAACAAAATGGCAGCTAGCTGGAAAACAAAGCATTTCCGGTCCCGTGTTTATTATCCCCTGTATTATCTTTCTTTATTTTAATATAGAAAACCGCTGCAGAAGTATGGCGGTCTATTTTAGATACACCCGGTTTATATTTATCTTGAAAATAAGAAATACAACAGAATTTGTATTAAGTTTCCGTAAACTGTTTATTAAAAGATCGCCAGTGATTGCGTTTCTACTAATGCGTAGTTTTGTTTTTTGTAACTATAATTTTTTTTTAATCTGAGTAAATTAGTAGCCTTGAACAGTGTAAAAAAATTGTAGTTGTTAAACCGATCTCCTAAATTAAATTCTGTGACCAACGAAGATATACTGTAAAGCAGAACAACCAAATCCGTTTTAGTGCGGCTGAACGAGTGGTTGTCAGTTATGGAGCAAGTTACGAGATAGTTGTCGTGAGGAAGTCGTCCTGTGCTACAAGTTATCCCTTGAGGTATACCAAGTTATCGCTTACATTTTTCGTATCGTCCGGTGATGTTCGGTTTGCTCCCTTAGATCTGCCGCATGACGATATACGCGGCTTTACGGACAAAATTTAAACTAGCATTGACAGGGGCGAGGTATTGTGAGTGTCGATCTGAACGAAACTGCAACTATTTAACTTTTATAGGCTGTAAAACTAATATCCGAACTTCAGTCTACCTAGCGAATCAAGGTTCTGCTTCTAACACGATCGTTTGGCATTTTGTCTCATTTTTTGCATTTCTGATTCGGTTAAGACGGCGTTTCTCAACCTTTCAGTATTTGCGACCCAATTTTCAATCATAATTTTCATCGCGCTCTCCTTTCATACAATAATAATGTATTTTGAGTATTGCGACGATCTTAATAGTTACAAACCTTACAAATTACCAAGAATAAGTAAATTTATTGATATTTGGCAACGCTGATCCGCTGGATTGACAAAACCAGAATCGATGCGTTTCTGTTTCTTTCCGTCTTACGTCCACCATATCGGACATTCTCGCGGATTCGCGAAAAGTTCCGATTTGTTTCGAACATTCTGGAACGTCTGCGTTCTACATGTGAACGTGTGAATGAATACAAACGTTTCGTGTACAAGCTAAACGTGTATAAATGCTGCGCACCTCGTTCAATTCCAGCCAGTCTCGGTCGAGTCGATCCTTCTAACGCTATCGAATCTATCGTGAATGTGTATGTTGTAATTTGGGTGTTTATTGCAATTCACGGCAGTAGATTTATACAGAATCACGGATAAAATGTTAATCGGGCGTAAGCGAGCATTAGATAATAGTGTCAGACGCTCAACAAGTCCACAGACGAGCGTGGTTTCTAAAGTAAAATCGAGAAAATATTTTCAAGAATACTTAAATTTTGGGTTTACCAGTACTGAAGTAAATGAAGAGGAAAGACCCCTGTGTGTCATTTACTCAAAAATCTTGGCCGCAGATAGCATGAAACCTAATAAACTTAAACGATATTCGGAAACGCTTCATAGCGAATACGTTAACAAACCCCAAAAATTCTTCGAATTAAAATTAAAATCATGTAAAAGCAAACATCATTTTTTTTTTAAACTTTGTTGATGAAAAAGCTTGTTTGCCTCTTACAAAGCTTTATATAAAATAGCCAGATGTAAAAAGCCTTACTCCGTTGACGAAGAGCTTATTTTGCCAGCTGCAATTGAGATTGTAGAAACTATGTTTGCAGGTAATTTTGCCGAACAGTTGCAGTCCATACCTCTATCAAACGGTATTGTAGCCCGTCGAATCGGTGATATAGCTGAAGATGTTCAGCATCAGCTTTTCGGGAAGTCGAGTGACAAATTGTTTTCATTTTAGCTTGATGAGGCGACAGATAGCAATAAAAATGCTCATTTCATTGCGTACGTTTGATTTTGTGATAGTATATCGGGAGTAGAAGAACTTGTTTTCTGCAAACCGATAACAGTCAATGATAAATCGTAAATTTACGAAAAAGGAACGCTTATTTCCTAGATCAAATCGGGAATGCAGACGCCGGCGCCGGTGACTTACAAAATGCCATCGGTAACAACAATCGATAGTGTAAGCGTTGAGTGTTCGGATATGAACTGCCGGTTAAAAAAATAACGTCGCTTGGGGTGATACTAACAATACTGTAGGACGGGGAAAAATTTCCACCCGATATTGTCTTACGAACACAAGAAAAGGTATGGATAAATAACGGATTTATAACGGATTAAAAGCCCCTGGTCATAGACCGAAGCTTACGATTAACCTTCCGTGCATTCCTGTTGAAATGATATCTGTTCTTCAACCTCTGAATACCAGCGTAAACCGACCGTTTAAAACCGAAATTCGTAAACACTTCACACTAATTAGACGGCCGACACGACAAGAGACTACATAATAGGGTAAATTTATGAAATCGTATTTGCGAGTGTATTATTGCGTTCGGTTAGAAATACCGGATCATTTGATTAAAACATCGTTGAAGAAATGTTGCATTTCAAACGTTCTCGATGGAAGTGACGATTGTTTGTCGTTGAGCGATTACGAAGAAAAGTAAAATTCTACGTTTAACGGAAATTGTCGAGTATCGATGACAGTAATTAAGGTAAATACGTATTATAATTTCTATGGTAATCGTTAGATATTTACGGTGTAGACCGATTTACCGATATTATCCAAATAAAAATACTGTTTTACTTTCGATCTTTTTACGTTGATGTTGCTAATAAAATGCAAAAAGTAAAAATGATTTTTTTTTAATTTTTCCAATTTTCCAAACGAACTCGGTCGAGCGTGGTGAGTATGTCGGGTATACGAACGACCATGATAGAAGCACAAGAGTTATTCGTGCGCATTACCAATAAAATGTAACCTAGAATGGCCGTAAAACAATTTATTTCACGCTTAATCGTTTATACATTTCGTACGTAAAAGTTTTATTTGTATAGTTATAAAGAAAACGTATCGTTCTGGTGTTTACTTTTACGTGTTATCAAAAATATCCTTTTTTCTACTACATAATTTATATTTACGCTAGAGATGATTTTTCTCATTGGAAAGAAACGTTATAAAATGTAAGCCTCGAAAGAAATGCCTATATAATGTGTAAATAATGTCGTCCTCATGCGCGTGACTTAAATTTGTAGAGTATATCGGATAAGGTAAAGTAGGAAGGTAAATACTATTTTATGTAGCAAATGTGAAATCAATGTATCGAAGAATTTATTGTATACGTTTATCGGAGGCGGCAGTTTTCTTTTTTCTGCTGCATTTTTTAACGTAACTGTACTTACCTCTATGTATTGAACTCTGTGTACTTTTACTGTACCTGATATACGTACGACTTCCAGACTCGCTAATGTATTTACAGCCTAAGGCACGAAATCGGTTTGCTCGTAAAAAAAAAAACTCAATGGAAATGGGACGCGATCGTTAACTCTTTTTGCTTATTTTTTTATGCGGTATTTGTATATATAATAATGTTGCTTATTGCCGTCGACCGAAATCGATTTATAATTTATCGCTCTTATGTTACACATTTAATATTGAAATTGTTTAAAACATATGTTACTATTAGTAGCTGTTATGAAGGTCATTTTTTTACATTCTTTAAGTAATCGGCAAACTATGTTTTTTTTTCTTTTTTATAGTATTTATTCAATAAATTTAACAATTTACCAATTTTCTATGTAATACTCTGAAACATTTTTACACGTTCCCGCCATTTTATTAGTTTCTACTCATGCCAGAACAAAGAATTCTTTGATGGGTGAATTTTGAGCTAATTTTATTCGTTTGTAGTCGAAGCTTCAACGTCGGTTGTAGCAGAACCTCTGACATTTTTTTTTTAACCGGTTTCTTAGGTCGATTATGCGGCGTGCGGATCGGCATTAACTGAAGAAGAAACATCGTTTTTCTCCGTAACTCAGTTTTTTTGCGCGTTTAGTATCGACGTTGTTAAAATGTGTTCTTCCAAAATATCACTCAAAGGCTTTTACCTAATACCTATTTACCGGCTGGATGTTGAATTTTTGAACGAAATATGAGCTTACTTTTCCGACTAGATCTAAGACTGTTCTTAGGGGCACTCGTAGTCTTCTTTCCTTTTGCTACGTTTTCGCTGTATTGAAGACCCATTATCTCAAACTATTAATGCTACAGTCTTAAAAAAACAATCTTTTTTTAAGTTACCTGATTTAAAAGTGACCCGATTAGCTTCCTGATTTTCTAGCTTTAGCTTTTTATTTCTGCTTGTCTGTCTGCCTTTTTCTGCATTTCATCAATCTTTTTTCCTCTTTGGTTACCCGTTCAAAATACGGTCTTGATTCGGTATAAATCAGGGAGCGTTGTCTGGAAACCAATTTAAGTCCGTGACATATCGTGATTAGCGATCTCTTACTAATCCGTGACTGGGAAACGTACGGGATTGTGAAACTGCAACGGTCGACAATAGAGTTTGTAAACCGTCGGTTTCAAAGAACCGGACTTACGATCGTATTCGTCTGCCCGGCGACCGAAGCGATGAGGAAAGAGTTTCTTAGAAAAAAGTACATCGCCGATACGAATAAAGACGGCCAACTAAGAATGCCTTCATTAAGCGAGTCGTTGACGACTCCTTCCCGTCGAGGGAAACCGGCGCGGCTCTTTAATAATTATCTCCGAGTTTAGACTACATACGTGCGCCGGATGGAAGGTATAAGATGAAGTATTATGCGTTACGGGATCGAAAAGGATAGGAAAAGTTGGAGCGTTGGCGGTGTAGATTATCTTCCGCGATGATAATAATCTTCAACGTCATCAAAGAAGACTTAACAAATATATATCACCGATAGACAAAAAAAATTTTATGTTTTACCAAGTGTGATAACGTTTCTTGAATTGTTTTTTTGTGTGCATTACCGATCTGTAAATACAATTTTTCTATCATCATTAGTTTTAACAAAATTACGCTTCAAAAAAAATCAAGAGAAAATATAATTAAAAATATTTAAAATTTATAATTTTGCACGGCCATACCTGTGTTAAAATGATTTAGCTGATGCTTTTCTTTTATAAATAGCCTCAAGCATATCCAGAATTAATGTCAAACAGTAATCGGCCAGCATGTTACTATTTCATTTCCCTTTATAGCGGCTTTCCATCACCGAAATGTCTTGGTGGAAACTTTCACCGTGTTCGTCACTTACGTGTCCGAGGTTGTCCGGGAAAAATCCAGATGTGAATGGAGGAAATGTATTTTCAAAGACGTATTAAGACCTATAGCTCTGTATGAAGTAAGAAGTTGATTAACAATGTCGTGTTAATTGTCGGATTCCTGTTTGCCGATAAAATAGTGTTTTTATTTATAGCTTACACGTTAACAAAGTTAAAGAATAAAAAATGAGCTAACATGCAATATAGAAGCTTAAAATTGCTAACTGTGCGTTGAAAAATGTTAAAATCCTTTAATTAAAATTAAATTTTTTTTTCTATAATATTGGTGATAGAAAGATTCTGAGTTCATATTCGTTTTCAACATCAAAACCAGATGAAAATCAGGTATCGCATGTTAGGAAACAAAAATTGTGTTTTACAGTGTAATTAGAATGTAGTAGTTTTATTATATTTTGAAGAAAAATTATTTAATTCTTTCAGACGCGAAAAGTACGTACGACATTTAATAACTGTATCGTAATTTTTCTGTCTTTTTTCTTCTAACCGTGCCGATCCGGCTCGGCTCGTCTTTCAGTTCCAGCTTTATATTTAGTTTGTAGTGATAATTCTGTAAGCGTATTATTTAATTTACGTGAAATTACTTTCTTTTTCTATCTTCGCTTCGTTATTCTATTAAATCGTTTAAGATCGTAGAAAGAAAAAGAGAATAAAGAAAATGATATTAGAAAAGCTAGCCGATACTGGCCGGTATTGGTGGTTAATTCGGTCAACGGTTAATATCAGAGATTCCTTGGCTTTGTGCCCTAAATTTACTCTATAAAGTTTTCGCTGTATACACTTACAGACGTTCGTCCCGATCCGAACTTTGTGTCTGTTCTCAGTAACCCTTTAGATTAATTAAAATTTTATAATTGGGTTACACTGTTTTTTTTTTTTCCAACGTACCGCAATTTTTTTTTTATTATTAATTATTGGTTCTTTTTTATTTATTTTTTCTTGTAAAATAATAGTAGATTTTAGATACGGGGTTATTTTTTTAATGTACTCTTATAACGCTATATTTTTAACGGTAACAAGTTTTTTGTTTATTTTTCGGCCATTTAAGTAATTAGTAAATTAATGTTAACGATGTTTGATAATTTTGGAAATATTTCTGTTCGATCTGTTCGATTCACTTTCTTATCTCGTTCTATTTCTGTAATCTCAGCTTATTTTCTTCATCTTCATTATTTACTTTCGTACATTGCAATCTTTCTTAATTTTTTCTCTCGACAGTTTATTATTAAATTAACCGATCCTTGGCGCCTTAATTTGTATCCCATCGACCTTATTTTATGCGTCTTACTCAAACGTTTCCTTTCAAGTTAAAATCTGTTCGTCTTATTTTTTTATCGGCCCGTTGTAATTTTCTATATCCTCCCGTAAAAGCCGGCAATGAATCGCATAATTTTGGCGGCTACGCCGGTCAAGTTTTGCAATTCATTTTTTCAGTTTGATCGTTTTAAGTTCTATCTGTATTTTTGTAATAGAATAATTCCTTTTTATTGAATAAACAATAATCAAAACTGAATTTTTTCACATTTTTCTTGTAAGAAAAGGGCAGAAAGCGATTGACGTAGCATTAAGTACATATTATGATGGTGAATTTGTATAACAGTGTGAAACACGTGTACATATGTGTATAACAGTTTGAATCGGTTACGCCTTAACAAATTAGATTTCAAATTTTAACTGAACTGTACGGTAGAAGTGTGAAAACATTTCATAAAGTTCAAAATCAAACCGATTATATAAGATTGTGGATCCTTTGTTGTGGCCTTTATGACGTCTAAGGAAGAAAGTTACGATAAATCAAACCGACAGCGTTCATATAAAATATACGAAAAAGTGATTTGTGAATCCAAAACTCAAAGATGTAAACTTTATTAGGCGAGTCAAAAGAAAAAGTACAACGTACGAATGTTAGAAAATATAAACCAAAATCGTTCAGTTTAGCTTCAGTTATCTCTTCATCGACATATTAAAAAAAAAAAAACTTTTCTTAAATTTTAATGTTACTGATTTTTTTATTAAATATAAAATTTGTTGTGTAACGTATTTAAATATTTCAATTTTAATTTTTGAAGCCGAGATGCTCAACAAAATAAAGGGATAACCAAAGTTTTTGATATTAATATATTAACATCACAATTGCGAAAAAAATTGTTTTCGACTTTTTGAAAATGTGGAGGCTCATTCTCAGGTTCTTAATTTTAATGATTATATTATTTATTACAGTCGATTTTAAATTCATTAAAATTTATTTTAAAAAAAGTTCCATTATTTTAAATTTAGGAGTTAATTTTATTAATTAAAGTTAAATTAAAGTTAATTAAAGTTAATTTTATTTATTTACTTAAGTTAAGTGACTTTATTATTTAATAAAATATATTTTGACCGTTAAAAATTTGAACTTTCGAAATAAATTAATTTTGGTGGGTCTGAGACCCACCAAAATGCTCGAGGTAAAATAATCGGATAAAATTAATTAAAAAAATTATAAATTTATTTTATTAAACAATTTAAAAAATTGTTTAAAAAATACAGATAACAGCCATAATTCTAAACAAAGTTTCAATTTTGTACAAAGGGGAGAAAAGTTTCTTTTGGTTAATTTTTTTTCTCAAAGAAATTCTATAGAGAAATAAGTATAAAAAATTTAGATGTTTAAATTTTAAATCCAATCTTTAACTTACGAGATAAATTTAAATTTAAAATAAATTAAGAAATTTTTTTTTAATTAAAAATATTTTTTGTTTCCGCAGACCACTGGAGTTGGATGGGCAAAAAAGCTTTAAGCTGTTAAATACCTATTGATGTAGAAAATATACTTGCAAAAAACTCGCTATAACTTCTTTTCTGAAGCAATATATAACTAAAAAAAGAAAAATATGTAGTCGTTTTTTGGGGAGGGAAATATTAAATAAACGTTTTTACTAATTTTTTATCTCTGTAAAAAAATTATATTTTTAAGAAACTCTCCTGGCTAAAGAGCCCCAGTGAAGATTTGAAATTCTATTTCGGCCAAAACATTAGTACCCCTTTTTCAAATTTTTGTAAAATTCATTACATTCTTTCCTGCGAAGGTAGTCTACCAAGTTTGAAGTGAATCGAACGACGGCGTCCAGTTATAAAACCAAATACAGGCCAACGTCCATACGTATGCACAAACATCTATGTGACAAAAATTGATTTTTTGGTTTGTGAGCATTGAAATAAAAACAAATTTCGTAGATTTACGGTTTATTTTATCCTAATTTTTTTTTAATGTCTCCTTAAGACACAAAACTTGAACAATTTCTTTAGATTTTTTTTGACCGATTTGTATACTTTCGTTTCTGTTTACCAGTACATATCGCTATTACAGGGAAAGTAAAAATCCTGTGTCAAAGCCTTTTATTTTACTGCCGGTACTATTGCTGATGTTCGATGCCATATTACTTTCTTTTTTTTTCTTTTAGCGTAATACTTAACTATGTTTGAAACTAGGAAGCAGGGTTGTTTTCTGATTTACTGTCCTTTGCATTTCACCCGTTCTTTGTAATTTATTACCCGAATAATAAAATTCTACTTTTGGGGTAAACTGTATTTTATTTGAAGATTTTAATTCTTGTGGGTTTCCTTTGTTACATTATTATCTCGGTTTTATTTTTAATGTCAAATTAAATTTCTTCCCTAGCATTGAATTCAAATCGTACTTTTTACTCCTTGTATTTTAGTCTTAGCTTTAGACAAAATATCAATATCAATAAATCTCTTTTTTTATACCGTGACTAATATTCCGGCATTTAACTTTCTTTTATTACTTTATTGTTTCCTCATTTTATTCTAAAACTTGAAAACAAACTTAATTAACCGATTCTTGTAGAGAGTGTGAATTAGTGTACTATATTGTGCAGATAAACTCACCGGGTTGGTCAGTGGTTAAACTCGTCATCGTAAATTAGCTGATTTAGAAGCCGAGTGTTCTAAGGTTCAAATCCTAGTAAAGGCAGTTACTTCTATGCGGATTTGAATACTAGATCGTGTATACCGATGTTCTTTGACGATTGGGTTACAACTAACCACACATCTCAGAAACGGTTGACCTGAGACAAGACTAACACTTCATTTACGTTCTTACATATCATCCTCTGAAGTATAATACCTTACGATGGTTCCGGAGGCTAAACCGAAAAAGAGACGACTATGCTGTGCAAATTAATCGGGACAAGCTATTTTTTCTCTAAATAGTTATGCGTTTTCTAGTTATGTCTGAAACCTCCTTAAACCGGTTTTATCTGCTTTGAGGTAGTGTGACTGTTCGACATTGACAATAAGAAAACAGTCTGACCGGTTTTAAGATGGAAGTAGTCACCTTAGTTTCAGCATTGGGTGCGGTAGGTGGTTGTTCGTTTTTGCGCTCTGTGTAACACGTGTCGCTTTCGTGTGTTTAAAAATGGATATTGCTTCGAGGAAAAGTGAAAAAATTTTCACTCTTAAGTTCTCACTTTTATGACTGTGAGAGATGTCGCTTCTGCAGTCGGTCTGAGCATTCAAAGCAGCTCGATCATCTTCTCCAAAAAAAGGAGAGGAAAATGCAGACGCAAACGGAAAACACGTGTTTTCCAACTGCTGAAATACTAATAGAAATAGTAAAATTAATCCGAGGAATACAAGCTCAAACCTTAAGAGAAATTTATTGACAACCGGTTTTGATGTTAGTAGTCTAACTGTACGCCGGAAGGCAAGAAGACTGATGAAAAACAATTTCTAACTCCTAAAATGAAGACGAAAACGATTAGCACGGGCCCTAAAATATAAATTATGGACTGCTGACGACTGGAAGAAGATAATATCTAGTGATGAAACGCATATATTTGTGCTGAGACACAAAGAAAATGTCGCGAGACTAGGTGACAGTGAACCTTTGAGACCTAAGCTTGTCCAGAAAATTGTAAAAACCCTCTGAAATATATGTTTTGGGGTTTTTTGGTTTGATACGACAAATGGCACCGGAAGCTTAGTTCCTGTTCAAGGTATGATGAATTCAACCGAGTAAATAGAAATATTACGACGTAGGATTGCGTTCCATTCTTGCAAACTTTGACGGGACATTTCAACACCGCTTGGTCCATCGTCGTAATTCAAAATCGGTCGAGACTTTCACGCTGGAAAATAAAATTAACGTGCTCGATAGATCTGGAAATTTACCAGACTTAAATTTCATCGACAACTTGTGGAATATTTTGAAGAGACGTTGGGTAAATCAAAAGAACGCGTGATAGCTAACTCTATAAAAGTGTGGTTTAATGACGATGAAGTCACGAATATGTCCATTAATTTAGTGCAGTCGATGTCAAAACGTCTTGGAGAGGTCATTTTTGCTAAAGGAGGACACGCTTAATACATATATTTATCAATGTATATAACGGCATAAAATGAGTAAAAGGATAGTTATAGTTGTTTAAAAGAGTGTTTTTTTTTTTACTTTGTTCCCATTAATTTGCACAGTATAATGAATCTGAACTGAAAATGTTATTTCATTCTAAATCAGTTATTGATGTCTTACCTAATTAAAAAAACAGTTATTTTTATTCGTGTGGTTTTTTTAGGTAGGGTGTTAATCACCGTCTAGTATTCCGTTGGTTCTATAAAGCTTCTGTTATTCTTAGTTCCTTTAATTACATATGTTAATTTTGAGGGAGTAATACAACTTTTTTCGTCGTGTATCTCCGGCTGAGTTTAGCTGATAACAAAGGTAATAGAAAATTTAGCAATTTGTATTGACCGACGCGAAAATTTAAGATCTTCAATGGCTTGCGTGTTACGTTTAGAAAAAAAAGAACTGAGAGTAAGAAGCGAATGTTCCTTTTTTTATTTCTCAAAATTAAAACACGCCCAACTAATTATTGCTAGGAATAAAATCGATTTTTTACGATGAAGCACCTTACTTCTGTCGTATATACGCTATGTCCTGATAAAGCATCCTCATTATCGGGTTAGTAAACTTTCGTGGGGGAGGGAAATACTAGTTTTCTCACCGTTTCCGCCGTACAAAATCTTGTTGTAGCACGTCTCTGCAAAGGTTGGCTCGTTTTGTCTTTTTACGGCAGTAGCCCTTACGACGGCCATCGAGACGTACAGGCTAAATTTATCGAATCTTGAATACCACGCCAACGCCTTGCCATCGGTCTCTCCTCCTATCTACCGTTCCGTTCTCCGGATAAGTTCCGTTCCGATGTCTACCGTTCCGTTCCGGCGATAAGAGACATCGTCTATTGTTTCTTCGAATCTGCGCCTACCGTCCGCGATAGGTTTGTAAACACGAAGGTGTTTCGGCGTCGATGAATCGGTCCGGCTTTATTATATCTTAATTTGAACAGAAAACAATTTTTTTCGGGTTGCTGAACCGATTAGCCGATAACGTTACATTTGGATCGGTAGGCTTTTTCACCTTCGGCTCGGAAGGGGTCATTAAAACTTTCCCCCTCCAACGAATTGATCTTATATCACTGAAGAAAACCGTATCCATCGCATTAACAAAAATCCTTCCTTTCCTTTTTCTTATTATTAAGTGTTTTACGTATATAAATAGTGCAGTTTATAATTTACTTTCAGTACGTATTAGATGACAAGAAGTTATTTCTGTGTACGAGTAATCTGATAAATTGTCAGTGCAGCGCGATTTATAACCTACATAATGTGATCCAGAAAAGAAGTGTATGTGTGTGGTGTGCCGAAACATCGAGGTTACCGTGATTTCAGTGTTATTAAATTACTCTAAGCAATTTTTTTTTCAAATATAAGAAATATTACCTAAATATAGAATCTCATAAATGCAACCGTGCAAAAAAATTGTGAAAACTAATACAGTTTTTCTAATAATTTTTAACAAAAACAACTAACTTGTTTAATTTTTTGTTTATCGTTTGGAAAAGAGGTATAGAATATACTTCTGAAGGTTTTTTTTTGGTTTCCTTTTATTTTATTAATGTTGATTTATGTATACGCGCATATAAAATTGGCGCTAAATTTTAATAAACTGATCTTATTTGGCGCATCAAGTATACGTTCAATAATCGTGTGTATTTCTTGAACACTTGTATGTCTTCTAATGCAAATTCGGATGTATGATTTTAGTAAACTGTGATCGTATTCCGAAAAATTTAATTATGATTTTATCTTTTCGGTCTCGAAATACTTTTATTGATCGATATTTTTAAAAATAACTGCACATTTATATGCATTTTCTAGGGCCGGCGTGATCGATTACGATACACTTTGCTTTGCCGATCTTCGTTTAAAGTTATTCGGTCGGTTGAAATCTGAAATCCGACGACGAGAGGAGGCTTCGTGATGAAGCGTTTATTACCACATATTAGTTAGCTATTTCTATAGACACCGCGCAAAATTTTCATCGTTCCGTCGATGTATTGTCGTCTTATTGGAACCGTGCGTTGATTTTCGCTTACGATAACGCTCGCGAAAAACCGTCTCTTAGGCTACAGATACGATTAAGTAAATTCCGAATCGCATTCTTCCTTTTCATGTGCAAATATGTTTGTTGACCGTAATGGATCTCATATTTCACTCCGGTGTATTCTTGGAATTAATATTCAAACAAATAAATCTAATTTTCGTTTACGAGTGTGGTATCAAGAGGATCTATCATTAAAAAAAAATTGACTGAAGATGTAAGTTTATATTTCTGTTAGATCTTGTTTATCTTTGTCTTAGAGTCGGTTACCGTAATAAAATAAAATAACGGAGGAAATCTTATTACCAAGATTTCTAACATCTGCAGAACCGTACGAAAAGGTATTGCGGGATTGAGAAATTAAATTTGTGTAGGAGGAATGTTGAGGAAAAAAATTATCGAGAAATATGCGGAGTAACGATGGACCATCTTAGATTAATAGAAATATAACCCACCGGGTTGGTCTAGTGGTTAACGCGTCTTTCCAAATCAGCTGATTTGGAAGTCGAGAGTTACAGCGTTCAAGTCCTAGTAAAGCCAGTTATTTTTACACGGATTTGAATACTAGATCGTGGATACCGGTGTTCTTTGGCGGTCGGGTTTCAATTAACCACACATCTCACGAACGGTCGAACTGAGAATGTACAAGACTACACTTCATTCACACTCATACATATCATCCTCATTCATCCTCTGAAGAATTATCTAAACGGTAGTTACCGGAGGCTAAACAGGAAAAAGAACGAAAGAGATTAATAGAAATAACCCACCGGGTTGGTCTAGTGGTGAACGCGTTTTCTCAAATCGGCTGATTTGGATGTCGAGAGTTCCAGCGTTCAAATCCTAGTAAAGACAGTTCTATCTTCGAGAAGTCTAATTTTAATCGATTCTGAGCAAATATTTACGTAGAAAATTACCGTCGCAGATCTAGTATTACAACTACGACGTTGAAATCGTTTTCATCGATCTTCTTTTGTTTTATATTGATTTAACTGTTTGAATTTACAATTTTATATTTTTTTTCTTTAGATGCACACAAGCGAAAACTAAATTTATTTTTTAAAGGTAATTTATTTGACCGACCGGTTGAATTATTTTCTCGTTCGGTAGTAAACGTTTTAGCAGTCGCTACGTCCGATACACAATTTTGCCAGAATATCTGGGTTATTATACCGCTTTCAAAATACTTTTCTACGGTATCTCGGTTTGGAATATTCTACTACAGTACCGTGAACGATTCTGAAGGTTACGTTATTTATCTTTTTGAAATTTTTTTCAACATTTTTCATTCGATTAAATTAAAAAAAATATTTAAATTTTTCTTCGCATAAATTATACGCTTTTTTAAATTTGTTTTTTCTCTTTTTGTTGCAGGTGAGTTTTGATCGTATCGTTTCAGTGCAGCGGCTATCGTAAGTCATGATTTTAATTTAGCGGTTTTATTTGAAAGCCCGATTTACCCGTCAAGGAAATCTTGCCGTGTCCTACGTCGACAAATCGATTTTGGGCAGAGCTCAGGATTATTGTGCGTGCATTATATTACCGATAAAAAATTAATATTTTTTGAGGAAATAACTATTAAACCGCACAGACTCGCAATCTTTCGCTTTCAATCCGGCTTTGAAAGGACGGAGTGTAAAATGACAGATAAGCTATACTTATATCGTGTATGAGAAAACAAAAACGTCGGATTCTTGTCTCGTTTTCAAGTCCCTTCGGAAATTGAGACGGGCAGAAAGAATCGGCAATGTTTTGGGTGATACGGCTAAAATTGAAAAGGTTCTCGATTGAAGTTTTGAAATCGGTTTCATTTTTGTTTGAATTTTAATTTTTTTTCGTGGTTATAAATCTTTGATAGTAATCTTTTATATTTGCTTCCTCTGTTACTTCGGTACACATTTAATGCTCATCTTTAAATGTTCGGTACTTATTTTAAATCTGTGTTCCTCATCGATGGATGTTTTTATAAATTCTGTATTTCTTCCCCTAGATCCTGATTACCGTTTATTTAATTCTACGAGTCGTTTTTTTTTAATTTATGTAATTGTTAATTATTAAAATACATAATTAAATAATACGGCGTATTGTTGTTTAAGCTTTTTCGGACCGTTCCGGTTGTTTGCCCACAAAAAAAATTATACTTTACTTTTGTACTAAGAGAATGTACGGCAAAATTTTTTTTGTTGGTATAAATAACATGAGTTACACGACCTGAAAATTGACGTAGGTGAATAAATGGTAAAAAGTCGACTACATTTTTCTTTGTTTTTGTACGTTGTTTCAATTTTACATTGTTTTTTACTGTAAATTGATCTTACTGTTTTTACTAGGGGAATTGAATTTAATCGATTAAAAAAGAAGATTCTTTTAAACCGTCTACCTAGCTTTTGTAATCTTTCACCGATGAGAATAAGGACATGTACACATGAGAGCGCTTGATGGTGCGTTTAAGCGCGCGTTAGGGAAAGAAGAGCGTAGACATACAGCGTTGTGCTCACATACACGCCGCGTTGTGTGCTCTAGTGTAGCTATTTATACCGTCGTTTTAAACAAAAAAAGGCCCAGACAAAGACAATGTCGTAGCATCCAATTTTATACGATAGGTTAACTCGCGGTTATTTTGCAACACTCCAAATTTGAGACAATATGGGCCTAAGTTTTTTAACTACTTTAGAATGTCTATCGAATCCTTTGACGAGTTATTGAAAATAATTAAGGACGATATAACGCCTTCTGAGGGATATTATTTCACTTGAAGAAAAACTTGTTGTCATATCGAGGTAAGCTAATTAGTACTTATATCATTTAGCATTAAAAATTGAAAAGTATTCGATATCGACGTCCATTATCCATAAATTATGCACTTTCAAACTTATAACGCACAAACTCTTAGCACTAAACACAAAATTTAGACCGAGTAAGATTCAACGTAAAAGGTTAATTGTAAAGCTCGAGCAAATCAGAACTGTGTTGTCAAGAAGAGTAACTGCCTGCTGGGCAAGGGACTGGTGGTACGCTATTTACACGGGGCTGAGGAATTTGGGACGAATAAAATAAGCTGCTGCGCGTGCTCGGCTGTATTCCCGGATCGGCTGCTGAACAATTGTCGGCTGTTTTGGTTATTATAGTCTTGTTGTCGGTATAGCGTACTTGCTGGCGCTTCATACGTATCAGTCTGATTGTAAAAATATTGTGCTCGTTGAGCGACCTCAAGCGACTGAATTTTTGTTCGTATTCTACCTAGATCAGGAACTTTTTTTAATTCTTTATACAAATCTAAACAAAGTAATTTGTCCTCATACCGGTTGTTTTTCTTAGATTCTCTTTGTTACCTTAGCAAAAGACTTTCGGTTAACGAGTCAGAAGAGTGCTCGTCTACCGGGTTTAGTTTCTTTTTTTGTCGCTTGGATCGCCTGTGTTCGGCCCAGGTGTATTCAAAACTTTATCGTCTACTTCCTCCTTACAATATACTACATTCAATAAATGAAACTTACCGAGCATTTTCTTCTGTTCTACTAACAATCCTTCTGAGAAAAAATATCCACTAATTCTTCTCAACGTGATGTTTTTACAACTCTGTTCTTATAATCTGAACGCACTTCATATCCCGTCGCTTTTTTACTTCTTCGATAAACATTTCGTAGTCAAAATTACATATACTTCGTACTTATTGACAACGCGCGCTCGATTGCGCGAACGCAAGGTGATCCTGATAACTTTACAAAACGTCAAGCCAAACGTCGGGCGATGATTCTACGTATCAATTATAAAAACGTCCATTCCAGTTTAATGATTGTTGTGTATAGTTCAATACTTCGTTTTCAATCTTTCATTTTTTTATTATTTGATTTCTCATGTAGGTAAACGATCGATTCTAGTGTGTTCTTCAAATTGTATAAAAAGTCAAAATTTCAAACTCTCTGCTATTTAAAATCTTCAATGACAAATTTGAAAATCCCTAAATTTGTAGACAAAAAAATAACAAAAAATTGATTTTTAATGTTAAGAAAGTGGACCTCACTTGTGTAAAATAGAAAAAGCAGATAATAAATGTTTTTACCAAATAAATACCTGTCATCATCTCGTAAGTGAAAAGATATGAAACAATAACAGATTATTTAATACAATTTTGTGTGTGTTATTATTATTATTATTATTATTATTAACTTATTCTTTTAAATTCGTCTACGTAACTATTTCTTGACAATAAAAATTCGATTTTCTATTTTGTAATTACTAGAAGTTTTTTTATTTAAATGGTCACCGTTTTAAAAATGAGTTAGAATTTTTTTATAGTTAAAAAAGTCACATACAATATATTTGAATTCAGTTTTTGATCCGACCCGGTTAAAAGTTATTGGATAATACCAGGCAGAAAGGTTTTTTTTTGTATTTTGATACAACCGGTTTTCTCAAATTCGAATATTAATACGTTTTCAAATATTGAGATACTTAAATTATTTTCTTACTCTTACATTTTAATTTTGGTTATAAACGTCATCATTTTACAGTTAAATCGCGTTTTGAAAATTATATCTATTAAATAAATTAATAAAAGTAAACTAATATTAAAATAAAATCAGAAAAAGTGTAAAAGTTATATTAGGATAAACAAAGAAAGAAAAGCGCCTTAAAAAAAAATTTAAAAAATAAAAATTGCTTTTGAAGTACCTAACAATTATTTTTACGTAAAGCAATTGTAAAAGTTACTTTTACGTAAATCAACTTGGGCTGTATGTTTTGCGTTAGCCGTATGATATTAAAAAAAATAAGAAAAAAGTCATATGTCTGACCATATATTTTAATGTAAAATTTTGTGTTGTTTTCACTGGTGGGGTCAAAAATAGGTTATTCCATTTGAGAAAATCGTGTTAACCTTGAAATAAGAACAAGTTCAAGGTCAAATCCAAGGCTAAGTAACCGAGTAACTTTTGTTTCGGTTAAAATTTTCAAACATGGCACCGTTTGTTTATTGAATTAATTATATAATAAATTAAGTAAAAATCAACCTTACCAACAAATTTATATTGATCTTCAAGTCATGTTTTTGTATTGTAATCGCCTGGGACGTTAAAAATGGAAAACCAATCAGATCAATGCAAAAGATGGTCGCTATCAAACACAACGACCGACACAAAGAGCCCGTATGGCCGTTGCCAATGTAAACAAAATCACAACTGATTAAGTAACAAATTTCTTTGAATTATATTTAACAGCTAAAACATCTGTATTTTATTAAAAAAAAAAAGCCACCAAAACAAAAAGAAAAGCCTCCAAGAAGGACAACCGCAGTTGGTGATGATATGAATGATTTATAGCGTATGAAAATGCCATGCCTGACCGGGATTCTAACTCGGAACCACCGGATTAAAGTCCGAGACGTTACCACTCGCGCCACGGAGGCCGGCAAACGTATTCGTTAGGAGCCGAATAAAAACACGACTTACCAATATGGCGTTGTGTGTCAAACCAATTTTATACGGACTATAACTACTTTTAATACGCGAAACCCTTTGCAATGATTGAACATTAACTTAAACCTCTTCAAAAATTATTCCTTTTGAACTAAGCCGCATTTTGATATCATTGTTTTTCTATAACACGGCTGGAATTCTCTTCGTTTAATGATAAGAAGTGTTGTCGAAGACAATAACCGAATTCTCTTCCAAAGGACATAATACACCGCTAAACTATTTCTAAATAATTCAAATTCGTGTGATCTTTTTACGAATCGCGTTTTTATCAAAATCTCACCTTTTTCTCAATTGACCTGCGGGGTTTTGTTTTCTTTGGAGACCGTAATTCATTTGTAGATTCATACTCGAGAATCACGTTGTACACTGAAGCAGGACAACTTCTACTTACGTTAGCAGTTTATTAACATCTGAAATCAACGCCGTTTGATTTTTCTGTAATTTGTAAGCATTTAAAGTGATGTGTTTTTCGCACGACTTAAAGGGTTTTTTTTCGCAGCCCACAAATCTTTATATATAGAAATGTTAAGTTCGTACGCTTCAAAAACTCAAAATGTTCTGCACCGATTGAGCTCAAATTTTAGCACGATATATAACCCGCATCAAAGATTGTTTTTATCTATTTTTCGCATCAGTCACATACCCGCGACCGCGAGAAAACAGTTTTTTTAACGGTCAGCTGTGTACCAGTGACCGCGCCATCTGCCGGAAGCGAGGGGAACACTCGCCATACTAGCTAACGACAACAGCAGTCACATGTGAAACAATACTTGTTCCCAATTACATTGTTTATTAACAAAAAAAAAGTACCCACTTGCATCTGATTCAGATTATTATACAATCTGAATTAAATATTCACTTTAATCGAGGTACTTTTGTCTGATCGTGTCGTGATTGAGCTGCGCCTTTCACCAAGCTCTGAATTTATTAGAAAATGACCAACAGTGGGATATATGTATTAATGACGCGTGCAACACTGCACATCCAAACCAAATTCGCGCATTATTCGCAATTATATTGACCGCTTGCTTCCCTTCATTTCCCACAGAATTACGGGAAAGATATCGATCGCATATGGCTGAGGATATTTTGCATAGAGTACGCCTAGAAAATACCAATATGACCGTGGAATTTACAGAAGGCATTTACAACGAAGCATTGATAAATATTGAAGACAAGTGCTTAGCTATTGCAAATAAAGTTCTTAGTCGATCGGGAATGCCAGCACCCACCCGAGCTGCGATTGCTTCATTTGATGTGGATTTACGCCGTGAATAGAGTTACAACATCGGTGATCTTCAGTCATATGTCCGATCAAACATTCCCAAATTAACGCGTGAGCAGAAAGGCATTTATGATCGCATAATGCAAATGATAAATGACGGAGTTTGGGGGACCTTCTTCTTGGATGCGCCAGGAGGAACTGGGAAAACATTCCTCATTAGATTGATTCTAGCAACGGTTCGATCAAAAAATGACAATTATCCTGTTGCGGAATATTAATCAGCCAAAACTCTGCAACGGCACGCGACTTGCAGTTAAGAAATTGATGAATAACGTAGTGGAAGCGACGATTTTAACTTTATGAAGATGTCCTCATTCCCCGAATACCCATGATCCCGACCGATACATCATTTTAATTTAAAAGATTGCAATTCCCAATTCGATTGGCATTTGCAATCACAATCGATAAAGCTCAAGGTCAATCTTTAGAATTGTGTGGTTTAGATTTAGAGCGGATTGCTTCTCACACGGGCAACTGTATGATGCGTGTTCCCGAGTCGGCAAACCAGATAGCCTCTATATCTACGCAGACAGTGGAAAAACAAAAAATATTGTATATTCACAAGTATTGCAAAATTAAACTTCTATGAAACGTATGCTTTGTTTTTTTTCTCATTTCTCATCCGTGCAACCACAATGTGCCACAGCGAAGCGTGGCGGGTAGAGCTAGTATATAAAAAAACTTAATAGACAATTAAACTGAGAACGAAACATTTTTAGATTTTCTTATGATATGCTTATGTAGTACTGAAAAAGTGCTCCTGGTTTTAAGACAGAGTTGTCCGGTTTGTATTATCTAATATAATAGGTTTTTACCGATAAGGATAATATGTATAAGGATGAAACGCGGTCGTACCCGCTCCATTCCTGTGCGTGTTGGAGTATGTTATTCTACATCTCGGGTACTCCTGAATACTTCTTTTCTGTGTTGATAAACTTTTTCGGTTTCGGTTATAATTTTATTTTATAAAAAGTGGTCGCATTAATTTTAACAGTATCAAACCTCTTAGTATAAATTAAACAGTTCTTACTTCGTTGTCTGTCAATAAGGTATACGATACAAAATTCATTGCACCTATATACGCGCTCATTGTCAATTGTGTTGTATTTTAAAGGCGTTAAATTTAAATCGCGTTGCGAATTTAATTTGAATTTTTATTTTTTATTACCGTATAAAAATTGTAGTGTTATTTCTATCGGTTTTAGAATTTCTTCAAAAATTGTCAAAACCGGTTGCGGCGATTTCATTTACCCTCCTTCTGCTATGAAATTTATCGATCGTTACATTTAAGGGTGTCAGCTTTCTGTTAAATCTGCTGAACTTTGGTAAACTAATACACAACTGCTGCTGCTGTGCCGCTACCTCTACGGTTTTGTGTACGTTCATTCTCTTCTGTTGTGTGAAAAACAGAAATAGTTTTCGATTACGTCATTCATATTAACATGTATGTACAACATAATTGTACTAGTGGATTCATCTGTGCTTCACGGTCTGCCCTTTCTCGTTCGTTTATAAATCTCGCTTCCTTTCTTCAATCCACTCGTTTTTATTCTTTCTTAGTTTTATTTATTTATTTTATTTTTTCGTAACGGTTAAAATAAAACACCGGTTATCTTGTTTAGAGTGAAATAACAGATTTTATTCCTTCGTGTAAGTGATAATGTATAGACCGTTTCGCTTTTGTAAATACAACTAATGAATCTGTCATCTGTTATCCGATTCGAACGTACAATCAAAATTTTTCCGTACTTATGACAAATTAATTTAGCTTAAATTTTTAAAGCGAATAAAAGAAGCCTACACAGAGAATTCACTCATATAAATACACACACATATATATCAGTCTAATTGTTATTACGATTAGGTAATACGTTAGGTAAACGTTTTGAGCTATTCATTATGTTAATAAATTTATTTTTTTGGAACTTGTCTCGCGTAAATATTTTATTCGGTTCACATAAACTAGACGGTGATAACACTTTAATACCAGACGTGTTAATAATTCTGTCACCTGTGATGTCATATACTTTGACGGAAGATTATTTTTATAAAGAAAACCTTATTAATATATCTGTACCCATAAAGCGGCTTGTTCTGACCGAATCATCTACGCCCAGCAAAAACTACTGAAATTAAATCGATGAAAATTTATATACGTGAATCTTCTTACGGCGTAAGGGCACGCTAAGAAAGGATTTTTTGAAACAAAACAAAGACAAATTTCTTGTACTTTGTTTTATTATTTAATGTTGAGTATCGGTTATGTACTTTCTATTTAGAGGAGATTTATTTCTAGTCTGAATAGACCGATTCGTTTATAACGAGCACATATTAACAGTCCCTTGAATCTCGTTACACCGAACTTTTACTGTATATACCTTAAAAGTATATTTTCAAGTTTAATATTTATTATATAAAATACTTTTCCAGTTAATTAAATATCGACTTTTTAACGACAATGCCAAACAATGGTTTACACTTTGATATTCTGAAAGTAAATTAAAGAATAATTGAAAAGCCATCAAATATAATTTTTTAGGGCGCTTATTTTTTTTAAATCTTTTTTTATTTAAGAAACTACTCTTTTTTATTTACAAAAATCACATTTTTTCCATCGACATCGATACATGAGAATTAAGTGAATAGTTCCGAGTGAGCGCTTAAATCGCTTGATTATGTTAATCGGTTATGTTATGGTAAAAAAATCTTAGCGACAGTTTTCTTAAAAAACAGATACAAAATATTAATGATTAATAGCACATACTAAAAAAAATCATTTTAAATGAGATAGTGTATTTAAGAAAATAATTTTCTTAAAACGCTACGGCATGAAACATCCTGCACAACCTAAACATTTACATAGCATAAACACTAATTACTATAAAAAATACGCCCGATTCTGATTTCAAGTACGATTTTAGAAACGCAAAATATTACGCCACTTAAATGAATAATTGTTATAGTTCTGCATAATTATTATATTTTGCTTTAAACATTCTTTTGCTTCCAATAGAATCTAGTACGAGTCCTGATCACGGGCTCCCAGATTTCCGTAGTACGTGCGATGATTATCCTATCCCGAGATGTTCAAGGTCACGACGAATCCTCTCATGAATACGTTCGTTGTCGCTTATTTATTTATTAAAATATTTTCTTATTACTTCCTTGTACGTAGTAAAGGAAGTATTGTGATCGCGAAAAATTTCGGTTTTCAGATTTTGACGGAAATATACATTTTAACTATCCCTGAATCCATTTTGACTAATTTTGGCGTGACGTCTGTACGTACGTATATACTCAAAAACGATTGCCCGTAGGATGTTCAAATTTTTGGTTTAGGACTGTTGTAACATCTAGTGCACCTTCTCTTTTGATTGCAACCGGCTGGACCGAAAGTGCCCAAAAAGCCCAAAATCAAAAAAAAATTGCATTTTGGACTTCTTCTTAACTGCAGTAATAAACCTTCATCGAGAGCTTTTCAACGATATTTCTATCATAAGCGGTACTTATTTTCATTGGTTCCAGAGTTTTAGCCAAATGAAATTTTAATTAATGTAATACTTGGATCTTACAAGTGGAAGGCACATCGGTTCGAATACGACTTCACATACACATATTTATTTCTACTTTTTTTGTTTAATTAAAATATAGTAATGTATTAATAATTAAAATTGATAGTTAAAGAAAATGTTATTTACTTCTCATTTTAATTCAAAATTTTTTACAGAGGTTAATAATTATTAATAAATCAATATATTTATTTAATTTAAAAAAAAAAATATGTATGTGAAGTCGGATTCGAACCGACGTATCTGTGGTTACGGATCCGACACGTTCTCATTAACACCCTATAACTACTTGAGCGATGTAAAACAAAATTAATACAAAGTGCTGATACGGTCACCTTAAAAAAAATGTGATGCATGTGATGTCCACTTGAATGCAATTGTGTGACTGTCCACTATATTAAAGAGTTAGAGGATCGTATCTCACTTTCAAATGAAATAATTTTTTATGTACTTTCCATTTAAAAAAAATCTGTATATGTAATTTAATAGATGTATAAGGCAGTCATGTGGTGTCCACATTAGACTTTTTTTTTGGTCACTTTTTTTTTACCTAAGTTATGTATTTTTTACACCCGTCTTGGTCAATTTATTCTTCTGGTTTAGGGGTTCCTAGTACAGCCCCATATCATGATTTGCGTTTGCTTCAAGCCTTGCCTAAACAAAATTGCTTTGATCCTCCTTTTTTTCCCTAAATAACGCAGATATTTCAAAGTTCTCGCGTGTTATTTATTTTTAAAAATTCATAAAAAAGTGTTGACAACACAGTTGTGTGACTGTCCCGTCACGCGGCTCAAGCCGCGGGACTTAATATCGTAGTAGAGTCCGGATATATACCCACTAGTTTGAAACAATCCATTTTCACCTAAATACCGTTTCTAATAATAAATACGAGGCTAGGCTGATGAATTTTGCACATATATGCGTAGCATTATAATGAAAAGAGATATTGGAATGAAAAAAAATGAATAAAAGTACCTTGGCTGCAAAAGGCAGTATTTATTTTTCAATATAATCCTGTTTACACTGATATACTTATTCCAACGTGTAACAGGTTTTTGCATTCCGTCACTGAAAGATTTTGGCGGTCTTTCTCGGATCCAAGTGGCCACAGCTTCCTTCACCTCATCGTCGATGGTGTAATGATTGCCTTTGAGATCCCTCAAGTGGAAGTGGAAGTCGGTCGTACGGAGCGAAATCCAGCGAGTATGGCGGATGCGGAATAGGCTCAAACTTTAGCTTGCGGAGAGTCATCAGAGAGCTTGCGCGGTACCCATCGTGTACAGATTTTACGGTAACCCAGTTGCTCGATAATATGGCTTCCTCGTTCTTTAGATATGCCTAAGAAGACTCTGCGATTAAATTTAATTCTTAAATCGATTTTAATTATTCATTAATTCTGATTAATAGTGATGTTTTAAATTTTACTTTACCGTCTAGTTACGACTATAGCAGAGCTATAGCTCTATAAGGGAAAGTATTGTAATCGGTCCATTTTGGGCATATGAGGTTTTCACCGGATCATGACTTTTGAACGTCTAAGAAAACCAATAAACAGAAAAACCGAATGGACATTTTCCTAATGTTAATGAACGTGTGTTCGATATTGCCTCTAAATCACCTTATATCTCCAGAATTACTCGACCGATTTTGACCGAACTTGGTCAGATTACTTCTATACATTGGTGATTGATTGATGCCACTAAATTTTTAAGCTAAAAAAGGTCAAGGGGTTGAAACTGTAGAGTAAGGTCACCCTCAGTATCTCGAGATTTCGCCTAATTAAAGTCATACTGTTTTTAGGCACATTTGTTAACGATTAAAAAATAACACTCCTACCCCAAAAAATGCTCTAAACTAAGAGCTAAATGGGCATACTGCGTTAATAATGTATTCTGTCACCACAAGGAGCGCTAGTATCGCTGTCCGCCATCTTGGAATTTCTCTTTTTCTTTGTGGGAAATTACCAGTTTCCTCGTCCTTTTGGACCGGGAAAGTTGAAATTCCACAGGGTTGCCAACCAATTTATTTTTTACACTTCAAACATTAATTGTTTAATTTAGTTAATATTTCAAAGGTTGATAGCACTGACGTACAGCTGTTGTCTGCCATGTTGTAACGTTACAGGTGAGCGGTAGAATTAAGTAAATGGATAATATTTGAAGTGTAAAATAGTAACTCGCTCTGGCTAGGTCTCGAAGTCGTTCTCCCGGTTGACTCGTACCTGGTCCGTTAAGCCTCGCGGCTACACCGGTCTGCCGACCGTACAAGCGAAATTTATTTGATGTAAATTGTGAAATTACGTTAGTTTAGTTAGTGCCGATCGTCGCTGCTAGTACCGCCACATCCGTCAAGTTAAATACGGTATGCGCGCGCGCTTTAGTTGAATCATTGAAATAAATAAACGAAAAAATATTTGTAAATAAAATGTAAAATATTTTAAATTAAGTTGTGTGTGTAAGCTTTGCATAAGAAACAACCCAAGCCGCGTTCCAGGAAAGTCTTACGACTGAGTTGTCTGCTTTTTTTTTTTATTCCTTATTTTAAACTATGGCGGCTCGTTTTGAATCGGTTAGTATGCGAGTACCGGGTTCGATTCCTATTGTTGAGCGAAATTGTTTCTCATTTTGTTGTCTACTTTAATGATTGTAGTAGATATGTGTAGTTCTCGGGTAATATTTTTTCTTCTGTTTTCTTACAGATTGCTGTTGTTCACCTTACTCGGTACAGTCACCTCGTCTTTGTGGTCGCGTAGAATACACGATCGACCTTTTCCGGATAGGTTGTTTAATTACCGTTGGATTTCTTATCTTCCTCTTACACAAGTTTACTGACCTTTGATTTTTGTTGTAGTGCAAAAAGTAGATTCGTTTTCACGGTCTGAACAAAGTAATTCACAACATATACTTTTACGAAAAACACCGGCAAGCAGACGAATTTCTTACGGCTAAAGTAATCTCGTTTTTAAGACAATAAATAAATTATTGTCGTTGGAAATTTCTTCTGAATTTTTAATAAAATATGCTTCTACTGTGCGTTTCCATTCCACAATCATAGTTAATGTAATTTTTAACCGATCGTTTGAAGAATCACGTCTAGTATTCGTAGAAACATTTCCGATTGGCTGTATCCCAGCGAAGAGTAAAATACACAATTCAGTTAAAAAACGGTGTACAAGGAGTTCGGTTTCAAATGCAATACAAAGTAGGCAACCTTCCGTTAGGACTGCACAGGCCAATGCCAAAATTGAAAGGATAATTACCGCAAGTGAAAAAATTACTACGCAAGTTATCCCAACAGTCTGGTGTTAAATACATATCTTGTGGTAAAATTCATCACGAATTAAAATTGAAACCATACCGCGTTACGACTGAAGGAGATAGACAAATCGAAACGACTTGATTATTGCAACTGGCTTCTTGAAAGCATTGTTCGTATACAGATAGACCCGATGTGGTATTTCATGTCAGATGAGGCACGGTTTCATTTATCTGACCATGTTAATTCACAGAACATCAGGTATTGGATGGCAAGGACTCCTCACGAAATATTCGAGCGTCCATTGCACGAAGAAAAAAATTTGCTGTTGGTGTGCCGTTTCCGGTAATCGTATAGCGGTACAAAATATTTCTTGACTGTGAATACACAAGTTCACCTCACAATTTTCGAAGAATTCTACTCGCAATTAACTAATGAAAAAGAATACGGTTTTTTCTAACAAGACGGAGCAACGTATCTTATATCAAACGTTTCACTGAATCATGTTCATGCAGATTTCAGAAATGAACGAGCTATCAGCAGAGAACGGAGAGGGCTCCACGTTCGCCAGAGTTGTCTACTTGCGATTTTTTCCTTTGTACTATTAAGGAGAGTGTTTATGCATGTAATCCCCACAATGTTGATGAACTGAAGGTGAACATTCAACGAGAAATCAACGCAATCGAAACGTCTTGCGTCAGACGACTCTCAATATGATAAGTGTAACACAATAAAGTACATCGATGCCCAGGGTGGTTATTTTGAACATCTTTCGTAACAGTAAGGTAAATAAATGCAGTGTGCCCTGTACTTTGAGAACCGGCGTTTTCGCCGACCAAGGGATGTAGCTCTGTCTGGAGATGTAGCGGTCCGGAAACAATCGTGTGACAGTATTCATCGATTGTCCTGCTGTTGGACCGGTAGCCACCCTTTTGCAAACACGTTTGGATTTGATTTCAGGGTTTTGTCTTGGTTTTTCAGTACTTCAGACCCTACCCTTACGTAAAAGTAAACAGCAGTTCCCATCTTTTTCCGAAAGGAATACGGACAGATTATTCCAGAAGATGGTATCGCATGCCGTACGGTGACTTTATTACTTTCCAGCGGTTCTTGATGCGTGTTCGTTTAGATTCAAAAGTCGATTTTCTCGATCGGCGTCGTTAATCCCTGCATTTGTTGAATTTTTTATGGACGCATTTACTATAAATCGTAAGAAAAATCTTCGAGCTGCTGTTCGACTTTTCTTTCTTTTTCCTGTTTAGCCTCCGGTAACTACCGTGTTTAGATAATACTTCAGAGGATGATGTGTATGAGTGTGAATGAAGTGTAGTCTTGTACATTCTTAGTTCTACCATACCTGAGGTGTGTGGTTAATTGAAACCCAAACACCGGTATCCACGATCTAGTATTCAAGTCCGTGTAAAAATAGCTGGCTTTACTAGGACTTGAACGCTGGAACTCTCGACTTCCAAATCAGCTGATTTGGGAAGACGCGTTCACCACTAGACCAACCCGGTGGGTCACTGCTATTCGATTAGCCGAGTGAAACCGAACGACCACAGTCACACCTTCAGGATTTCTTAGAACAGCAGCTCTTACGGCATTTGTGTATCGCCATCTTTGTTTATTTACACTAGTTGTGCATATCCTTCATCGATCTTCTGTTTATGAATCACGCGTTAAGTTAAGTTCAGGTATATTACCAAAAGTTATATTTCACACCGAAGAAAGCGTATCGTAATTAGGAACAGGAGATGATTTATCCGTTTTTTATAATGTAGCTTTTTGAGCTCAGATCGGAACTTCAGTCTTAGCAGAAAGGTTTTCTAATTAACGGTCTCCAGGACCATCCCTTTTTCAATAGAGAATACTTTGGTTATTTTAAAAATTGACCTGATGTATAGCTTCGAATTAGATATGTGAAACAGAACGTTATGCTAGCGGGGAAGCAATAGATCGATGTCGATTGAGACTGTATTTTTGTTCGATGCAGACTACATATTTTATTTGGTTTTTAATTCAAACCTAATTTTAATCTAAAATAGTCGGGGACAATAATTTTTTAAGGAGTGTGTTAAACGCTTTGCGGTGTTAATTGGAACTAAAAAACCTAATCGTAGTCCAAAAGTTTCCTAGCTATTTATTTCTGATGTCACTTTGTGAATATTCTGTATATCGATTCCTTAATTTGATCTTACTAACATTTAAAGGATTATTAAAACCGACTCTTAATTTTGCCGTAATATTGGCTTAGTAGTACGTACATTATTACTGACTTAGTGTGGAGATACGGTATGAAAATTCCAAAAATTACACTTTCTTTTACTGCGCTTTGGTTTTCATATTACGTTGTTTTGTTCTAATATTCTTTTAGAAGATAGAGTCCATTATTTTTTGTAGAAAGATATTTTCACTAATTCCTCCTGTCGCAGTCGGGTAGCTTTAATATTCTCCGTTTTATTTCCCCCGCCTCATTTTCATATTTTTCCTCCTTTTCTAATTTTACCTCTTTATAATTAAAAAAAAAAGGTTGCTGCTTATTAAAGAAATGTTTTAGGAAGATAATATACACTTTCATTCCCAGTTTTTCTGTTTGGTCTCGTTATGTATATGTAAAAAAAAAAGTTTTGTTTAGCAAGCCTTACGGAAGAGAATTTTATTTTTGTTGTTTGATGTTTTACAAATTTTTAATTACTTAAAATTCTTATTTTTTATCTTCATAATCTAAATATATTTTTGCCGTCTTAGCTTAGCAGTGTAATATTTGTGTTTATTTTTATAAATATAATAATACTGCGTCTAATTAAAACCGAGTGTTGTATTTCTGAACATCCTCGGAATAAGTTTTTTTTTTCTTAGAACTGATATTTTTTTATTTGATTTAAAGCACGAATGTATATTTCTGTTCGGTTATAATTTTTCATCAAAATCATTATTTTTTTGTTACCGTTCTGATCACGGAAAATAAGCGATAGGATTCCGAAAGTTTTCATCGTTTAAATATAGAAATATAATTTTTCAACGCGATGAAAGATTTTTGGTGAAAAGATTCTTATGCGAATAACGAATAATTCACTGTTAGTAAATAAAAAGATAAAAACGTATTTAAACGTTGCTGAAAATCACACGTTTACTTTCTTAAGTGGTAGAAATGTGTTTCTATTGAAAGTTGAAGTAAAATTTGTATAAATAAATTAATGTTCAACGAGTACACATCTTCCTGAAGAATAGAACCGTGTGAAGCCTTTTTTGCGCAAAATGAGTTACATAAGATGGCCGTAAAATAAATAAAAATTGTTATAAAAAGGAAGAACGTAATGTTATGATCGTCTCGTTATTTCGCAGTTGATTTTAATTTTTAACGATTCAATCGAAGTAGTTCAACGGTTAGTTAACGGTAAATTTGAGGGATAGCATATAAATCTTGTTAAATTCATATCAACCTTTGGGAAGGGGTCGAGTCGAACGGTTTATATTTCGATCTTGTGCATCTATGTGCCACAAGTTACGGGAAGGTTAGAGTAATTTGAACATATACTCAAGCAGCTGTATAAATTTTGGAGGAAAAGTCACTTATCTTACAGCTTATGTTTAAGCTAGCGAATACGAAATTTTGGTATGTAAAATGCTATTCCCATCCTTGGCATCACGATATTCGAAGGAATTGTGAGCAGAAACACGAAAACTTTGTGAGTAGTGGTCGAGGTCCTGTCTGGAGGACATCGACCGCCGGTCCTTAGAAAGGATTTGTCTCGTGCAGTGATTTTCTTCTTTTTCTTTTCTTTTGTTCTAACCACCAGTTTTTTTATTACTGATCGTCCTTTCTTCTTTTTTTGGATTCTTTGATGTAGATCAGATCTCGCTAGACGACGATCGAGTCGGATCATTTAGAATTTTCTACTGCTGTTTTATACAGGCATCTGGAATTTGTCACATTCTTGAGCTTTATGTACGAGGTTCAGCCGATAAAGTTTGCACTTTAGCGTGCTACACAGAGACAAAAGGTACTATCGAATTGGGCATGGCAGCACACGATAGCTAAAATACTCCTCTACAAACCTGCGATAATGCGTTGAAATCCGTTTACCGGTTTATTTTCAGCAGCAGCTAAAATGAAGCCGACTAAGACCAATGCGTCAACACGGTTAAAACAGCGCACATTGATCGAAATTTTAACAGCAGAAAATGTGAATCCTACAATATATTTCATCGTTTAAAAGCTGTTTTCAGTAGTGAAACTGTTGACAGGAGTACTGTGAATAGATGAGCGTTGAAATTTCGTTAATATGGAGCTGGTAAAGCGACAATTGAGGACGCAGTTTTTGTGACTGACGAGAAAGAACGAAAGGAGGCGGACGATTTGCTTCAAAGTGACCGGCGAACCACCGAACAACGCATGGCTATTCAATTAAGCATAAAGACTATTCATTCAATTAATGAAGAACGAGTAGGTCGGTCATATTATCGAGCGACTGGGCTACCGTAAAATCTGTGCACGATGGGTACCGTGCAAACTCTCTGATGACTCTCCGCAAGCTGAAGTTTGAGCTTATTCCGCATCCGCTCCTTGCGACTTCCACTTCCCTCATATCAAGCGGGACCTCAAAGGTAATCATTACGCCACTGACGATGAGGTGAAGAAGCCACTTGAATCCGAGAAAGACCGCCACAATCTTTCAGTGACTGAATGCAAAAACTTGTCACACGTTGGGAAAAGTGTATCAGTCTAAACGTAGATTATATTGAAAAATAATTACTGCCTTTTGTAGCTAAGGCGTTGTACTTTTATTCATTTTTTTATTTTCATTCAAATATCTCTTTTCATTCCCACACTACGCATATATGTGCAAAATTTATCGGCTGAGCTTCGTACTTCCATCAAGGTGCCAAAAAAATCTTCGCTAAGATCGATCTTAGTTCGACCTTCTGATCCTAATATTGGAACTTTGTCGGATTTGGTGGTCTGAGAACGCCGGGCGTGTACACCATTACTGATCGCTGAACGTATATGTAGTATCCGCTACATCACTTAATCGAAAAAAATTGGTAAGCTATTGCGCGCTTCGTGCAGCTAATAAAACTGAATTGAACTTTGAAACATTTAAGATTTCTTCCGTGTATCTATCTGTAATACGGAGGAGAAGCCTGCCGTAAGATTAAATACAATAGTATCACGATCACTGCTATTGTACGTACCCGATCGGCCATAAACAGCGGCTATCTTTCTTTGTTGCACTGTAAAGCCGCGTAGGTCGGTTAAAAATAGATTCACGACTTGGAGACACCAGAAATTTGTTACCGTTTAGCCTTAAGAACAGGAATTCATTCGATAGAGACGGGATTTGCAGTCGATAATAATCGGAACAGTAAAATCAAGACGGAAATTCATTACTACATTACATTTCTACTTTTTCCTGGTTTCTATCTGAAGTATACATTTTTTACTTATGTGTTTTATATTTAAAAAGAAAAAGATGTACCTTATTCAATTTCACAGCTTCTAAATTACATTTACTGGAAATTATTAAACTGTCGGCTCCTTCGCGTTACTTTGTTTATAATAGTAGATCCGGCTGAAGGTTTTAAAACAGTACGATTGAGAGACGTATGCAGGAGGAAAGATTTTTAATCAGAAGCAAAGTCGTTTTAGCTGATGATGTAAATGCAAAAAAATTGCTCTACAAAAAATATGTGTGTAATTAAGTAATCTGAGCGGCTTTTGACAGTCGATTTAAGTTTCAGAATTGAATTTTGGTGTTTTCTAGCGTTATTTGTGTTTAAAATATTTAATTAAGTTCGATCCTAAAGTTGACATTTTGAGTGGACTTTTACGCAAATCGGAGCGTGAAAATAAAGAAAGAATTTTAGGTTTTATAGCGTTCAGAGTCCCCGATTCTTGTTCGTTTCAAACGATCGAGGGACGTGTCAAGGGACCTTGTGTCCCTCTACGTAGTAGACGTTGAAAATGTATGTAATATTATCGCGGCTGCACGGCTCGATTAGTAATATGTACCTTATGTCGTTGAACCTTAATATTTTAGTCTGGCTTACAGGGTGTATTCTTTGTTGCGATCGAGATTTGAATCGCATCAGTTCATCGGACCGTTAGTAAGCGATTAACATGAATTATTGTTTTCCTTAGTTTTAATTAAATCGTTTACTTAAATCTATGTTGTATTCTCGTAACCGATATAGTATATGTTGACAGACGATAAAACAGGACGTTTAATTTCTCTACGTATTATGACGTCGACAACTGTAAGCTACTGTTACGATGATTTATGATGTCGAAAAGGATGGAAATTGCGCTTTGCAAATTTTGTATCTGGCTTTGCTTTGTGCCCGGTTATATTGCGGTGCTACACGCAAACCTTGTACGTACGTACGTCTGTTATAATAAACTGATGCTATCACGCGATCTTTGTCGGTATTCGTATGCAGAAACATATCGCTTTAAACTGTGAGTTTGCTAAGAAATTTCACTTTTATTTTTTTTTTACATCTTGTCTTTCTTAAAATTAATTTACTTCGCTGTAAACGCATAGCGTTATCCGGTTTAATGCTTTTCAGAAAAGGTTACGTAGAACTATATTTATTTTCAGACATTCGTTCGGTTTAACCGTTCCTTTCTCTTGCGTATCAATCTTTCTGATCTAAGCATACCATTTAAATCTTGAATCTGGAGTTGTTTATTTGTTGTATTCTAATATTTGCCTTCCTTCATTCTATAATCGCTTTCTAAACCAAAATTACGGATTCTGAATCCCTTAATGCACGGTCTACGGTTTTAGTAAAAATCTTCTACTTTTACCAGATTCTGCTACAAGCTTCTCTTTTCTTCAGTATTTTTTGTTTTTTGAAACCTTTCATTTCATACCTTTATCAAGCCATCTGATTTTTAGCATTCTTTTGAAACACCATCGCGTCTAAAAAAAAAAAGTTACTACGTAACTTAACAAAATTCTGATACATTGTGTACATAATACTGCAATATTTATCACGTTTGCAGATCATCTAGTACTAATTTTTATCTACGGAGTAACTGTAAGCGATGGCGTGTTACCGCTAAAGGGTTATTTTGTTTACACCGCTTTAGCGTACTATCAAACCGTTATTCAACTAACTAATGTTTCCGTATCGATCGGGTCGCGCTTTTAGATCGGTTCGAATTTTCAACTTAAAAAAAGAGCGCGTATCTGAAAGTAACGATAAAAGATTGTTTGTTCGCGGCATAACCGTAAGAATCTGAAAATTATCGGTTCACAGTTAACGTTGCCGTACAACTTCGATAAAAAGTCCACGCGGGCTTTTTATTATGGTAATGCCGCAGAAGAAATGTACTGCGCTGTTTAGTGCGCTAAATTTTAGCGTTCATTATCGGTTTTTACTGTTTTAACAAACTGTTCGACATTAATGCGCCTTCGACTGAGATTGTTCACCGGTGAATAAAACCCATTACAAAGTTTAAGGATAGGCCCTCTGCATCGGAAAATATTGCGGAAAGAATCCGAGCTTCTCGTACTCTTAGTCCGAAGATGTCATTAGCTCGAACAAATTACAGTCGGGAATCCGTAAACCTGCCGGTTTCGATGTTGTACGTTATAAGATTTGATCGTACGTTTACGACGTTTGTATTTTTAAGTATTAAAAATTCAAACCGAATAATAGACGTCGACGATAGACTTAAAGAGATCGAGTTCACATTATCGGTAATAAACTAAGCTTTAAGTAATAATAATTTCTTGAAAAATCACACGGTTATTAAGGAATTGACTTCAATACTAGGAGCTCGTTTTATTTATAACTATCAAATTTGGAGGTTAGAATGACCGTACAAAATCTTTCTCCGTCAATATTATTCTTTAAAAATTAGTATTTTGACATATTCTCTCCAGTAAAAAAAGGATGGTGCGGTCGGCACACCCCTCCCCGTTCCTTGTCCTGTTGGGCTTTAACGGGAGTCGTCTATCGCCCTCTGACTTTTTACATCTCATAGTAATAAGCCTGCTCGTTGGAATGACACCGATGGAAATGCCTCGGTAGACATTTGTATCGGTGATTTAATAACTCGGCTGATTGCCTTCGCTGTAGGCCTCGTCCGGACATCTGCAACGTCCTTCATCGTATCCCTCTGAACTAGCTAATCGAGCTAAGGATAAATCGTTTCAGCGTGATCTCGCTGTAACCCCGTTTACATAGTCGCCGCGTTAAGACATTCGATTTCCTAAAAGATATTTGGGTAGCGGGAGGAGATCCGCTACAAAGTTGAAATTATATATTTTTGATGATTTTTTTGTTTACGTAGAAATAATGCGAATAACACGGCCTAATTAGAGAATATTGATGATCTGTGGAGAGGATAATCGTGAACGCGGCGACTCGTTTAAACATCCCGACGCGGGTCTGTTATGAAATTGAATATCGCCGGGCTACAAACGGGGTGAAAATCGAAACATTTTTTCGACTACAAAAAGAAAACTTTACGATATGCGCGTTTTTACTCTGGATATTTTATGTTTATCATTTGAAATAATAAATATATTTGAAACCCGGGAAATATTATATTAATATTCTACTACGGTAGATTTGACCTTTAAATTTTGAAGGTCTTTCATTTTATATATATATATATGTAATTTTATTATTAATATTATTATTATGAGTCACGTTTTTTATGTAATTCTATCGAAAAGAAGGTGTTCTAATATTATTCAGTTCGATTAAATTTCAGTTGTAAAAACTCTCATTATTGTTTTACTTCTTCCATTTCTTTATTTTATTATTCTGTATTTTAGTATATGTATATGCAGCTGAATTTTTTTTAACGGCGGGTAGGTTATTTCATGTTGCAGTGACATTTAGTCGATCGCTATATAAAAAAAATAAAATAAAATAAAAACCGTTAAATTATCGGTACGAGTGTAAGTATACGTACACTTACTAGTGTATTTATAATGATTGTGTGCTGTATTTAATATCGACTCTGATGCAGTCTTACTAAAGAGTTTAAATAAGATTCCAAGTTTAAATTTTCGACGTTTTTTTTTGTTTTTATTCTAAATACGCCTTATACAAGGATTCTTCCGTTTCTTATGAATATCAGAATCATCTTTTCTTCTTATTTGAAAAAATTCCTTCGCTTTATCGACTTCTGTTGTATTTTAACTCTGCACGATATTTATTTCCACCTTCGCTCTTTTCTTCTTTTTTTTACAAAGTCTTTAAGATATCTCTTCAGCGACTTGATTTCGGTACAATATAATATTTATTTCGTTAATTTTTCTAACTTTTAAGCTTTTTGTTAACAGGAGTTTGTCAGTAAGTATCAAACTGGAACCTTCTTCGTTTAATTTTGATTTCCACGAGTATTTTTTCCTTTGCAACTTTTGAGGAGAGTGTTACTTATAACGCTGTTTGCAGACGATTCGAATTAGAGAAATTAATCGTTCTCTCCCGCGTTTCATTTTTTCCTTATCTAGGTAGTCGTAGTTCAGGCCGAACCCGTATTTTCACCAAATCTGTGTACGAAGGGAAAATACAGCGGGTAACTTCCGTTTAATCAAATTTGCCTATGTCATAATATGTATCAAACTCGCTTACCCGGTATAAGTTGAAGAAAATTTCTGTACAACGCTCAAGAACAGTAGCGTAACAGGCCGGTTTTTTGGCGCGGTGCGCTACATTTCGGTAACAAATTAATATTTCAGTCTTATTTTAAAGACTTCAAACGTAAAATGTTTATTTTTTTTATAAAAAAAATCTTTCTTGTATCGTACATCTGTTGGACTATTTGTTTAAATAATTTGAAAGCGTGCGCTGTATACTCGAAGAGATAAATAAACACAAACGGTAAAATGCGTATTTAAATAACCTTCTTCCACATTTGACGAATTAAAAATAAATGTTGAAAAATTTATTTTCACAGTTTCAGTAGACCGTTTCGGCATGAAAAGAGGCGTTCAAGCGTGAGCACGGTTAGCGTTCTTAGTGCCGATTAGCAATTATTTAGTCAGTACAAAACGTATACCGTGTAAATATTGTCGTTCGTACGTTTCGGGCATTAGATGTCATGAATTCCAGGTGCGTTTCCGGTTAAGCACCGAGGCCTTATACGTATATAACTAGCCTACTAGGCTGTAAAGTATTAGAAATGTAAATAATTAATACGAAAAATTAAATAATAATCGGTCGATTATCAGAGTCGTCGGCCTAGATTTGCGTTGCTATGTCGGTGATAGTTATATAAAACCGTTAACGGAAATTTTTATCTCGTCCAAAAACTTAGGTGGATTGCTCGGAAAGACTACGGGTTGTCAGGCCGTCCAATGTACACGGCGTACCGAGATGTCTTCGAAAGCATGACCTCTTACGCGACCCCCGTTTGGGCGCATAGGTTGGATATGAATAGAGCACTTGTTCAAAATTTAAGGAGTGCTCAGCGCAGAACCTTAGTTGTACGCGCTGGTGTTTTTAGAACGACCTCCTACGAGGCTGCCGCCGTATCGGGAAAGGCTTTCCCGATCGATTTAGCGGTGAAAGTTCGGGCAGCCGTATGGAGATTTGCGAGAGGCAGGGAGGCCGAGGTATTTGGGAGGTTTCGAGTCGGGCTTGTATCGGAGCGTCAATGAGGAGAGAGCCGCATTTTCGGACCGTGTGGAAGTTCCTAGATGCGGTTGCTTTGTTCAACCGACATCAGTAGTTTACTTACGGAAAAGACTCCTACCGCACTGCTGTGGAAAGCTAACCTAAAGATGTGTTGCTGACCACCAACAAATTAAGCCTCCAAGCGCTTTAATATGGTGGACAGGTACTTACCGGCATTCAGCGACCTAGGCGTGGCAACGAATCGCTGTCTAGACGAAGTAAATTTCAATTTACGTATGTCATAAATATATTTAGTAGTCGACGGGGTGCGCCTACCCGTTTCAGCAAATATATGACAAGTGAGCGGTTGGGACACGTAAGCCGGTGGTGTATGGCATCGGGCTGTCCGTTCACGCTGTTAGATAAGCTGTAGGAGCTACTTAGAATACCGGTCGCTAAAGTGTTTCGAGGCTCAGTATCCGTTTGCGGCACAGACATTCGGTCTTAAGCTTTAGAGCGACCGAATGGGGTGGTGGCGGTAGAAATGTCAAGCAAACCAATACCTCAAGAAAACCAACGTCGACTGTGGGTAAAATATTTACGAATTAATTAATTAATCGATTCGTAAAAACCTTTACGCATCGATTGATGTTTACTTATATCGTAGGTTCTTAACTTTTGCACTCTTACTTACGTAATATAAATAAAATTGTAATACTATACTCCAATTTCGATTAAATTACTCTGTTTGTGAATTTTAGATTCTTGTTTTTTTTTACATTTTTTGATTACACGTCTGCCCTAAAAGGAGTTTTATGTATTTAGGTTGTATGTATGTTTGTTTCATCGTAGCAGCTCAACGGCTGAACCGATTTAGATGTATGACCCCGCGTTAGAATCCTTACGTTACCGGGAGTGTCATATGCTTCGTAAATATGTATATATATGTTTAAATAAATTTAAAAATAAAATGGTACTACTGTATATACAAAATTATCACCCGTACGTTCTCTAATTATCCTGTATTAAAGAGCAATGTTTGTCGACAATGGTTTTTTTTTTGTCGTGTTTTTTAGTTTTTAATATTTATGTCTTGCTTGCTAATAGTTACATACATCCGTAATGATTTAAAAGCCTACGGGGGCGAATTTTTACTTAGCGTTATTAAGAAATGTTTTTAGTAATTTGTTTATCGCTATTTTTAAAAGAAAAGTGTTTTTCTGTCAAGAAGAATTCTTTAGTATATTTTTCGTTACCTCTTTTTTCTTTTTGTACGTTCTGTTTCTAGTTGTTTTTCTGCTTTGTATTCAAGGACATAACCGATTATATTTTCATAAAGCGTGCGAGTCCAGTCTATTACTACCCTCTTGCGTATCGTTTCCGTGTCCTTAAAGATTTCTATTGTGCTGTTGTAAACCTTTATTTTAGAAAATGTACTTAAAGGAAAAACCTTTAATAGAGTTAAGTTAAAACCTTAACGTATTTTATGCGGTAGAGCGATGTAAATAAACGGAAAAAAAATTTTTATTATATTATTTCAAGCGTGTTATTGTATATAAGTGAATATCGAATTTAATCTAGGGAATATATAAGGAATAATGTAATAAATAATCCATTTACCGATTAAATTGGTTTCTTTTCTACATTACATTTTTGCTGTAAATAGCTACAGCTATCGACGATTACTTAGGAAAATACTTTTTTATGAATATGATTATTAAATATGAATGTAGGTATTTTAAGACTCGTCCTTAAGAATGAAAGAATTGTTACATTTTTATTTATAGATATATAGATGAGTCTTTCCCCGACTCTGCTAGTCGAACGGTCTGTGTACGTGTTCTAGATTTGCGACCCTGTAACACCGCAACGATCGCACGGTTTTCCGTAAAACATATATGTCGTACGATTACTTTGGATATTGCACTGGCTACAGACGATTGAAAAATAAAGTAAACCTGTCTAGCGGATGATATCTTCTTTTTCGTCGACCTAAAATCTGTATTTGTCGTGCGAGATAAATATTTGAAAAAAGGATTTAAAATACGTATAAATTTTTAGCGTATACGTGTCGTAAGATCGCTACCGATTGGAAAATGGTAACGAATCCATTCCTCTACGAAAGAGGGGGACGTTAATTTTTTTCCTGTTCTGGCTTTTATTTAACTTTTAGACGCTTGTAAAGCGCCCGAGTCACAAGCGGTTCCGATCAGAACTGCATTTCGAGCGTAATTATGATCGTCGTACGATCATTCCCTACGTTGAACAGAGGGAAAGTATTTCTTGTAACGCTCTACTCAGAGGGCTTGCACATATGCACGCTTAGCGGTACGCGATCTATTAACACTTTCTATCGGGGGCCTACGATACCGGTTAGACGGAACCGAGAGAATAAATTATATTTTTCCCGTTTGTGCAAGTTTCAAACGGTTCGAGTGATGCGGTCTAGATGTTGTGGAGAGGTTCGTTTTTGACGGTGTTCAAGTTAAAATGTGAAACAAATAGCAGGACGGTAATCGGTCAACAGTCTTTCGACTTCCTGGATACAAATATCGCCGGAATCGATTCGAGTTGTTTAGATCGAAGCTCGAATTTCGTTCGCTCGTACGTTAGAAGGAATGATAGGGATTAATATAGAGACGGCGCTTAAGATTAGGAAAAGAATCGGGTGCGCGCCCGTTTTGTTCCTCATTTGTTGACGCAGGATAGAAAAACGTCGACTTGCTACGTCGTCTGCCGAATTCATTAATGCGGTCGATCGTTATAAGAGTCTTTTTAACGGGATCGTAGCGGACAGTAGAAGTCTGTATTTAGTGTACTTTCGAACGACAAAATCTCAGAATGTAATTTTATCGACTCCTGTTAAAGAGAAAGCTCAGAAAGTGAAACTGCAGAAATATAGAATAAAAACGGTACGGATTCCGTTTTTATTTCGATGTTATCTTTGGTCGTCAGTCTTTGGCGGAAAATAATGTATGTGATAAGTTATAAAAAAACTTCGAGGCGGTGGACTATTCGCAGGTCTGAGTTTATGGATAAAGGGTGGTCCCGGTTTTCTTCCGCAAGAAGATCCATCGGTGCGTTTTAAACTCGTTATTTCCAAACGAGGAAATTCCGGATCGTTTCTTCATCGTATTGCCGATTTAGCGCCGGTCGGATTTTGTATTTTTTTAATTACCTGAAATAAAAATGACGATTAAAGGAACTGCATTCGTAGATATCGCATCGAATTCTGTAAACTATTACGAGCGAACCGAAAAGGATTATAAAAGAAGCGTTTCCTCGGGCGTTCGATTCGTTATATAATCGTTATAGAAAAACAGGTGGATGCTGTATCGAATAAAAGTTTTGATATTTTTCACGGTTTTTTTTTTAACGGCCTCACTCAGGAAACGTTTAGTCGTACTGTGTATTCGGTTCAATGTAAATAGCGACGGGAAACCACACTGCCCTTTATTATAACAACCTTACCGTTTTTAATTAACCTGACGCGATGCGTTTTATTGTTGCAATCGATGGTAGAGCGAGCGATAAGTCGCTCAGAGCTCGCTTTGCTCGCCTGACCGTCTAGCCTGGGAGTGGAGCCCCCTGGACCCTCGACGCGTTCGTATCCTTATGTTTGTGAGAATAGTAAGTATTTTACAAATATTCATTAAAAGAAAATAAAAATTAGCAATTTTACTTATATTTCTGTTCCATGGTGACAGAAATATAATGAGGTAAAAAGATTTAATATATATACATAGTTAATATATAATCGTTCGTATCAAGAAACATGTTGCTTCTATACTTATTTTATTAAAAAAAAATTAAAAAACTGATGTGTGCAATAGTTTTTTTTTTTTTTTTAATAAATATAATTAATGTTAATGTAAACAACGTACTATATATATATATATAGTACGCAATATAACATTATACATTTCTTAGTTCAATTTTTTCCGCCAGATGGTAACGCTCATCAACGGCTGCGCGCAGCGGCCGGCGCACCACGTGGTCCACTCTGCGCCAATAGCAGCTAAAATAAAAATGCGAGCACGTAATATAAAAAACAAACCGACGCACCGTGCGTTTTTATTGGAGACTAGCTGACTCGGCAATACTTCGCCGTTGCTAGATTTGAGTATATTTAATAGATTAAACGAACGGAAATGAAAGTTTGATAAAACATTAAAAAATTGAACATCACAAAATTTAACCTTTCATTGTTTCCCTCCTCCAATCTTCATCCCTTCCATTCATTCCCTTTTCCCTTCTTTCCTTTTTCGCAAAAAATATTTCTTTTCACGTAACTAATATATATATTCTGAATATGGGCCAAATCGGGCCATAAATACAGTTTTCGAAATATCGCGACGCCAGCGCCACTTTGCGGGCCCATTTTTAGCAAAAATATTTCTTTTCACGTAACTAATATATATATATATATATATATATATATATATATATATATATATATATATTCTTGAATGTGAGCCAAATATCTCGACCCCCCCGTGCCACCTAGCGGATCCAAACTAATTGTGAAACCATTACCGGCTTGCCTACAACACCTCACGAAAAAGTTTCATCGCATTCGAATGAATGGTGTAGGATCGCATACAGGATATCATTATTATTTGTATATATATATATATATATATATATATATATATATATATATGATTGAGAGATTTATGTATTTCTATTTTATATAAACACTAGGAGGAAGAAAATTCCAAAACTAGTCTTAATAAATAAGTAAATAAAATAGAGAAACTAGCTTGGTGCGTAAAAATTAATTTGTTAAAGTAATTATGAAAATAATAATTATAAATTATAAATACAATACTTAGTTTGAAATGCATCGTTGCTAATTGCTATTTGTGGCGGAATGATAGAGTCTGTAGTCTTTTATTTGAAGGTTTGGGGGTTCAAATCTGATCGGCTTAAGTATTTTTAAATCGTTTCAGAATTATAAATACATATTCCTGTGCGCTAGCTTCCAGCTTTGTGTAGAAAATTATTTTTTTAAAAATTAAAAAGGAGAGAAGGTAACCATTTTTGTCTTTCAGAACAAAGAAAACAATATATTTATATTTTTAAATACCTTTGAATATCGATATTTCACTGATCGGATGTAAAGTTGTAGTTTGAATTTTCGTTAATGAAATATCAATCTATCCTAAAAGGTTGTATTTACATGCCGAATTGAAAAAGAAACCTTGAAAAATGTTATGTTACACAATCGGAGAATCCCCGAATGAGAAATCATATATTTGGTTTTTGTTTTACGCTTTCTTTCAAAATGATTATAGTCCAACTACTCTTACGATAGATGTTCTGTTATGATGTTTTTCTCGGGTATCAAACCCGTCAGGTTTTTTTAAAATTAAAATTAAAATTTTAGACAAGACGATTCGATGAAATTGAATAGATCGGACTGTAAACTACTTATTTTAATAATGCGATCTCGATAACCGTATTGTAGTTTAGTGTTGATGTATACCGCGCGCTTAAAATAATTTTCCTTTTAATCTGTACTCCTCCTCTTTGAGCTCCTCGGCCGAATTTTGTCGTATAAATTATTTTCTCGAATCGTTTATTACAGATTAATAGATATCGTGTAATCATCACGGTTTATTCCGTAGACTTTAATTAATTATTTAAGTTTAATTTTTGTTTCCTTTTTCCGCCTATCTATACGTGGAAACGAATTTATACGTATTTGATGTTATTTATCGAACGGACCAAATATATTATTACTTATTTAGTACACACGGCAGATAATATCTCGTTCGGTTTGAGTTGTGTTTAGTTTTTCGGGCGGCGGGGCATCACGTTCGGTGTTACCGTAGTATCCGTCTGTACTTAGTACCGATACGGTGATACCGGTTTGCGGAGGAGGGAGCGGTTCGCTCGCAGATACAACAGGTAGGGCGGCCCGTGCCAGGAGCCAGAGAGGTGCGCGCGCAGCTCGGATCGATGCCGTCGTGCCGCTACCGCACCGCCTCCGGCAAAGGTCAGACGTCCGCGGCCCCTGAACTGCCCCTGTCGTACGTACGCCGTCGCCGACGCGCTGCCCGCCGCCCGGGCAGCTATCTCGTGTCGTCTGCCGTCTCGTCGAAAACTCTCTACATTCGGTTCGACGATATTATACGAATCGTTGCGTAATTCGATGGAACTTTTACGAAACGTAATTTAGTGAATGTGTTTTTAAATGCCGTTATCTTATTTATTTTATTATTTCGGTCGCCTATTATTTACTTTTAAAAGTTTTTAAAGGTATCCAGATAATCGTCGTGCGTTTACTCTTCAGTAAATATTGTACATTTTCCTTTTCTTTTACTTATTAAAAGCCGAGCTGTATTTTATCTGTTATTAGTTTTTTATCTGCTTATCCGTTATTAGTTAATGTCGACATTACATTTAACGGGATCGGTTTATTTCGTTTTCTACGGAAAGGTTTTGTAGCTGAAAACTCATTTTCGTGCGGCTCTTAAGCTACAAAAAGTGCGTGTGGTCGAATGGATTATGCTGTTTTAAACGTAACTTTTACGATGTTCCAATAAATTTATCTCTACCGATTTCTGTTCGCTGTAAATCGGTTTAAATAGTATATTAAATTTAGTCTGTGAAAATTGTATTATAGTTGGTTATTTTGTTTTTTCTAACGATAGAGGTTATAGCAAAACTATGATTTGTATAAATAGATGTGTGTAATTTAACGGTAAGGAATTGTAATTTTTTTGAAAATACAATCGTTACTATTTCTTTGCCCGATTAGGTGGTCGATTTAATTAAAACGAAAAAATTGATTTCCGTATTGTGTTCATATTTTTGCATCTCTGATTACGGTGTTATACGTTCAAAAAAAGTAATATCTACAATATAATAATTTTTAACCGCATAGCTTTCGTGTAATTTATCTCCGTAAGGTAGATGAAGTTTTATAAATTAATGTTGTAGTTAAGTATGTCGATCCTTAATTATCGAAACGTATATCGTCTTCTAGCAAATATCCGTAATTAAATTACGGATACCTTACGATCTTACACTTTTACGTCTATGTACGCTTTAAACGTTTTGTTAGAAACTTCTATCGGTTTCTAAACCGAAGGTTCGGCTTCGATTCCCGGCATGTTTGTATTTTGAAGGTGAAGTAGATAAATGTTTTTTTTTTTGTCTTTTTTCAGTATCGTGTTAACACTTAACGGAAAAAGTATTAAACGAAATTATTTCTACTGTTACTTTATCAGAAATTGGTATTCGATAGCGGTTGTAGTTTTCAGTTAGGTGTTATTAAAACATAATCGCTTTGATTATAGTGTGCTTTTGTTTTTAATTGTGGTTTTCTCGTCAACGAAATCTGCTAACTTTTACAATTTTATGAAAAATAAGCTAAGATAATTCCGATTTTAAGAAACAGTAAAACGAAGTCGATCCCGTGATATTAAATTTCGCTTCGCGAAGATTTTTTTTATCTGTTATACATCGTTTACTTTTTTACGCTGTAGTTATTGTATTTATTTGTTATTCCTTGTAGTTATTGTATTTATTTCTCTGTAATTATTTATTTAGTTTTTTCTACGGTGACCGAATCCGGCCGACCAGTGTTTAATATTTCAATTTCTTTGTTTTGTAAAATCAGTTTTGTCAAAATTTATTAATCGAAGTCGATCGTTTGTTATAGTAGTTACCCGTTTTTTTCTTTATATTCTAAAAAAAAAATTTAAATACCGTAGTTTTTTATATTTTTATAATAAGTGATAAACATGGTGAAGCGATAAGAGCTCTTTCGTCATATGTTCCCGCGAGTGTGAAAAGAAGCAAATTTTATAGTTTTTATGTTATTCAAATTCGTATTTAAGTCGTACAGGCGATTTAGCGAAAGATAGTGATGGTAGATAGTAATGAGAGCGACCCCCAACCCCTTCTCAGATACACGTGTGTCTGAAGGTTAATAATTACGTGGAGTGAATAATTTCTGTTTACTTCTTTCCAGAAAATCGCCGCCCCAAAACCGCGATCGCGAATAGGTATCACCATTTGTAAGTTCCCTATTACCTTCCTTTCCTTTCAAGAAAGAAGAAAGAGGGAACGAGCCCAGCAGCCACCTGCCCAGCAGCCACTGACAGCACAGAAGAACGAACCTGCACTTTTCCCCGTTCAGCCCTTCGGGGCTTCGGGCATTCCAAGGTTAATGGTATGTAACTTCGGTTACTACCAATTCTTGGAAAGTGCAGGCCAAAGAAGAACGAAGAGGTCTTCGGAAGAAGAAGAGGGAGAAGATGAAGATGAAGAAGAAGGAGAAGGAAGACCAGCCACTCGTCTCAACATCACGGACTGGAGTCCGGAACAGAGCCCAGCATAGATGCGTCCTGAAGGGCAGCCATACCAGAAGCGGATGAAGAGCTTCTACACAACCTCTCCTTTTCAAAACTTACAGTAAGATAAAATAACCCAGCAATTGCGACTCCTCCGGAAAAGGGGACGCATTGCTCCCTCCTTACAGGTAGTGCCCCGTTGTGGCGTATTCCTGCTAGCCTATTAAAAAGTTAGCACCGAAAGGACTTCAGTGGACGGTCTGAAGGGGAATTACGTCGGGAGGACAGGCTTTATAAGCCTAGCCTTCCGCGGTCGGCCCGTAAAATGGGTTCGATAACGCTGGTTTAACAACGGATTGGAATGCAATTAAATCCGTCCTTAAAACACTAAATAATAATAAACAAAACTTGAAAAAATTAGACCCGCTATTTAAAATTAACCCTTTTAAAAAAACAAGCCCGATTAGAATGATCCAGCAGCAAGGGACTCTGTCCAGGTTCTGCGATGGAGTAGGGAGTAAAAAACTCCTGCCAACTTTGCATCCATTCCATAATGAGAGCGATCTGTTCGTCACCAAATCTTAATCGCAGCGTTTTGTATTTAAACTTAAAACATCGCCTTCTGTTTTAACAGAACAAATTAATATTGCAAATATAATTAGCCGTTTCATGTTTACGGTATGTCTGCAGGTACGAATGTCGTATGTTTACGGTACGACTTTCATCTCGTAAATTTCTTCAAAATAAAATTTTTATTACGAATCGATCGATTAATTTTTTATTTATGCGGTTAGAAATTGTGAAAAATAATCGAAAGCTTTTTGCAATTGCTAGATTTAAAAAAAAAGAAAATAATATTAACCGGCAAAAGTATTAATAAAAAGTAAATTAAAATAATTTTTCAAAAAATAAAGTCTGTCTTTTGACACAACGATCTGGATTCGGTACTTGTCCGCGACGAAATATTTTCTTATTACGCTTAATTATTCTAAAAGTTTAATTTTAAATGAAAAGTTCTTTTTCACTAAAAATTTCATATTTTCAAATACGAACGGACCCATTAATAACACGGGAACGGTAAAGAAATCGTGAATTCTGATATTCGTCGAACGACAGCTGTCATGTATACGTACAAAAATTTTGTTTCAAATATTCCCGTTATTTTAATATCTTAGTTTAAACCGAGAAAATACATTACTTCGTATACGATTAATTTTATTGTTTTTCTTCGTATTATACAATCCTAATATTTAACTTTTAACGTAGTAACATTATCTAGTAATAATTTTGATTACTGGATTTAATTAAACAGAATCGAAAGAGTGTACGTACACATCGTTTCTTTACAGAGACGGATACGTTAATCGGTCGTTTTACATTGTCTGTCCCGTTTTATTGGACAGAAGGCATCGGTCATAGTAGCTTTTTCTTGAGTAATGATATTCTCTATACGACCGGTCCCTACGGTTAACAGAATGAAGGCGTCAGTTGTAGAGCCGAATATCCCCTGCGTTTCGTACCGATATGTGACATTACGTTTCACCGGGGAAACCGCTTCATCTTCGTCTTTTTTATATTTATTAAATTATAAATTAGCTTTTCTGTACAGTCGAGTAGAATATCAAAGATACCGTGTTGCCGTGGGACTAAGGCAGAAAAATTCGCCGAGAAGAAGCGGTCCTCTACCGATAGTCAGATCATACCAGAGCTGCTCACGGATATTTGATGTCAGCAGAAAACATATCCTTCTGTGTACCATGTAACTGCCGCTTGACTGTGAACCGCATACGTTATGCGGCCTTAACGTCGTAATTTTAAATTATTGAGGAACTTTCGCCGCATCCTAGGCAACGATAAGAATTTACTAGACCGGGTATCGTTAGTTCTACGAAGTATCAATAGGTTCCTTTTTTTATCGTTTTAGTTTTAGTCTTGTTATTATCGTACGGTTTCAACTTAGATTTAATCTTATTTTGTTAATTTTTTTTTTATCCGAGAAGGAGAATTTTTTGTTACAGTTTTTGTCCCGGGCGATGATATCGCGTAAAGCGTTTTTCGCCAACCAAAAAAGTAAAAAGTACGAGTTGTAGCAGAGATATCGTGAAGGTATAAAAAGTGGAAAAGTGCACTTATTTTTTTTTTCATTTTTTCAAATTCGGTAGAGCCTTTTAAAGTAATTCAAAACGATGCGGTTGTGGATTTCGCGAGACATTAACGGGAGTACTTTTTCGGAATCAGAACTTTAAAAAAACACTCTTCCTGATTTATCTTACATGTAATAGGAGTCGACCTACGCTAAACTGGACGGGCTTAATTTCTAGGAGGTGTACTTTCTGAAAATTTGACTGTCCGTTTCAGATATATTTATTTTCAGATAAATTACTTTCTGTCGGACAATGTTTAGTCGTTTAATAATCGCATTTTCTGGCTAACGTTCATCGACTGAATTTTTTGTAACGAGAAGTATTCGATTTTGCTGGTTTGTAGGTAATTCACTGTCAAAACGGCCAGTCAGTCGCCTTTAAATATTATAAAGCTTTTATATCCGGTTTTAGCAGTTATAAAAAAGTTGTTTGCGCTAATTTATTAACATCCGGCCGTGGCATTTAAAACTATATAATCTCTAAGATGGAGAACGAGTGAGAGGAAACTATCGAGATGAATTGATATGTAACATCTTAAATTGTATTATTTAACTATTCGATAAAGAAAAAACAATAAAATATTCAAATTCATTTAAATCGGTCGGGTGGCACACGGACTCGTTCCTGAGTCGAACTACATAACAATATTTAACAACCGATTTTGAAAAAAACATTTTTTTAGAAATAATAATAAAAAAATTGTATTACGAATAAACATCATCCGCCGCGTCATTAAACAGAATAGATACTTTAAAATAAATTTATATTGCACCTCTGAAAGCCCTTTAAAATAAATATTTTGAAATCGATACCAAAAATGAAAAGGCGCGAAAGATATGTTAAGAATTAAATTACCAAACTTAGTCTCGAATATTCATTTTGTACGAAAGAATCTGAAAAAACTACGTAGAATCTTTAAAAATACGTAGCTTTCGGAACCTCAACGGGTTCCACTTATCGGAACGATAACTGTGTATTTCTTCTTTAAAGACAGTAGAAAGCCGCCAAAAATTTCCATCCACTTACCGTATGGACAGACACATTTTTCTCCGAAAAGGAAATTAAAAAGTGGCGCCCGGTAATGTTGAACGCGTTCAACGTCTGCGGAGAAGGAAGAGGTAAATAAGAGTTACGACATCTACAGGCACCCGTTAGGGTCCCTTTGCCTCACCCTTACGCAGCGTGTAGTCGTCTGCCGACTTAGGAATAGTTTTGCCGTAGGATCTCTGTGTACTCAGAAAGTTTTGAAAATGCGAATCGGGAAAACGAAACGAATACTGAAACTGAGGTTCCCCGGTGAAATTTTTCAAAAGTTTAACTACTGTGAACGTTCGACGTGGAGATTATTCGAATAAAACAAAATGTAAAAACTACAAACACCACCTCGATGATTTTAAATCGACCGAGCCTGTAAATAGACGCCCAGAACTTTCCACACGAATACGCGCACTTTCCGGTAAGCCAAACGGCGGTCATTTCTTACGGTCACTACTTTTTCTGGAGGTGTACGCAGCACCTTCTGTACGCAACGGGTAATAATTGATTTTAGACACAATAAAAGAACTCAAAGACAGTTTTTTTTATAGTTTTTAACGCTTTAAAAGTTTATTTTGTTTTCATTTAAGTAATTATTTCATTTCAAACAATAAAGTAATATATATTGGAATTTTAAAAAAATCTGAAATATAACGCGATTCACTCACAGTTTATACAGCAAAATACTAGTTAATTAAAACATAAAATACAGTGAAATGAATATTAAACAATAACATCGACTATTTATTTACTTTTTAATTAAACTAAGTATCGATCGTCTTTGCGTATACAGCACGATGCTTCTCCGTTTGTGTTGATATTACATCTGGCGGTGCACATAACATTTCCCTCGCAGGTTCAAGATGATTTTCTCAAACGCTTCTTTTAAATTTTTACTGATCGATTCATTTTCTTTGAAGTATTTGTCGTATCGGTTAAAATTTTTAATCTTAAAAATTAAAAATTTTACAAATCGAAATTCAAACTTCACCACACATTTACGCTCACAACCGTTTACAAAATCTTAAATAAAACCTAAAGCCTTATACCACCGGTTAAAAACAGTATACTACAGATGCAACCGTGTACCACCGATTGTTAAAAAATCAGTAGAGACCGAGGTAAAAGTATATAAAGAGTGTTACCATATAGAACACACGACTTGAATCGATCGCACTGTCATTTTATTAGGTCGGCGGTAATGCAATTTCATCGGTTTTCATCAATTTATACCGTACAGCGTTATAACGAAGGGCGACGCGTTAATACGGTAAAAACGCATTATAAATAGGGAGAATATTACGAGGAGGCGGTTCGCGAACCGTATGGAATTTTCGAATGACAATTCAGGGAACTATTAAGAAGTCGGAGAAAACAGGTCGATTGTCCCTGGCGTTTTCACACCGGTCGGATTTTTTAAAAATCGCCGGGTGGGAAAAGCGTTCGATGCGATATAACGTAATTATATTTATTATATTGAAATGCTTTTTCTACCCGCGGTTTATTTTCTTTTTCGGTGTTTTAAATTAAAAAAAAAAAAATTTATTTGTTTTAATTTTGCCTTGTTAATTAGTTTTGTATTTATTTCAAATATAGGTCCATCCTGTTCGGTCGGCTGTATCTTGTAAATTTTTATTTTCTACGATTACATAATATCTGTGATAATTTATAACATCGGAATAATTACGACTGCGATGCGGTATTTATAACTAATGCGATCGAATCGTAACAGAATCGGTCGTTATGTCGTCGTCAGAGACCGTTACATCCAAAGCAGTTACGCATAAGACGGGAGTGACGGACACGAGTAATAATTTGTGGTGTTGTCGTCGTCGTGCTGCTGTTCGCCTGTGTCGCCGACGATGGTTATGAAATGATCCAGGAGGTCATGGGAATCATTATAGGCACTTGCGTGCCGGACGAACCCGAGCCTCAGGATATATCCGTCGTACGGCTCAGAAGAGTTCTTTACGGTAAATATGCGATCTGTCTTTTTTAAATAATTTAATAATGACGATTTTCATTTTACAGTTTTTATTTTTGCACGAAATTAATATTGTTTATCTTCGAATTCTATTTTATTTATTCGAATGTTTTTATCTTCGATTAAAAACGTATCGGTTGTTTTACTCGTAGTTTTAAATAATTTTGTTTTACTAACGCAAGAAACGAAGCTCCAGTAGGAGAGGTACGATTATCGAGCGAGAAAGGACTAACAGAAAGGAGATATCGTTTTATTCCAGTTTGTGGACGGTCGGCGACCCGTTTAAGATATCTGTTTTCACTTAAAGACGAACATACTTACGATGTAATTACAGTAATCTCAATACTGAAAGCAGAAAAATGATATAGCCGTAAACGACGAAGCAAAGTGTTTTTGTACGCAGAATGATTTATCGTTTACCGTAAATAATTTTTTGTTACAACGTAAATCTTATTTTGTAATGTATTTTGTATGCAAGTCGATTTTATCGTAGTTAACGCGCAGAGAAAAAACTCTTTCTTAAAATAAACAGATCACGTGGTTTTTTCTGCGCCGTTCGTGAAACAGCTTTCAACTATTTTTTCTGTAATAAATCTTACATGGAGATTGTGAATAGTTAATACCGTATCCTCAATCTCTAGTCGACAAAAAATCGATTAACTTTCGGACGTGTAGAGCTACGAAAACGTCCGGATTTCGGAACCACCTGTATATCGCGAATGGTGTTACAATTTTCTGTTAACAGTTATACGTTGTTCGAGTGAAAAAATACGTTTGAAAAATAAACGTTAATGTTTATTTTGTATTTTCAGTTACCGTTTTATAATTTAGTCCGATTTACTATATACGAGTAAGATCAAGATGGCGATTGTTGTTTCTTTAAGTCGGAAGAAAAGCATCGCTAAGATTTTTATAAAATATCTGAATATACAAAACATCGACGTTATATAGAAAACGACGTCTGCGTACTCCTACGTGGACAATTTATGTTTTTAGACGAAAATCACATTTTAAAATCAAAAGAAATTTTAACTGATTTTTTTAAAAACCGATTTCGCGTAGAATATTCGATAAGTTAGGATTCTAATATTAATAATAATAAATAAGGGATAAATATTAAAAATTAAAAAACACGACTACCAAAAAAACATCGCTTACAAACATTTCTCTTTACTAAGAATAATTGAAGAGCGTGCGGGTGACAATACTGTATATAATTTGTTTTTTCAATTTGTTTAAACATGTATATATACATATCTAATAGCAGTGACACTTCCGGTAACGTAAGGATTCCAACGTGGAGTCATACATCTAAATCGTGTTGAGCTGCTACGGTGGAACAAACATACATACACCTAAATAAATTGCACTCCTTTTTTCGCAGTCGTGTAATAACGTCCATTTCTGAGGATATCAGTTAATTTTTGTTCCATTGTGATCTTGTATTATACTAGGAAATACCCCTTTGAATTTTGAGAATCGGAAGATCGGTTGCATTGATATAACAACATTTCCGAATAACCGTAATCTGTTAGATCGAGAGTGTATCTGATGCGTGCAAAAGTTAGCCTTCAACCTAATAACAAATACCCTGCTTGAATTTTGAAAATAGGACGATTGTTTGCAGAGATATTATAAGTCCACCACATTGCTCCTTCCAAAACTGCGCTCCAGGGGCACCCCGTTTGTTACCAGTTGACGGTGATGGTGCGAGGTCTAGCCTCACACGAGGTGCTCGAACATCTCCACTCTCGCCTCGCGCGCAGTCCTCACCGAAAACCTATTGTTATTAAACAGACATTTTTTAAATTTATTTAATATTATTTTATTTTATTTAACGTAAATTTAATTCTATCAGTTTTGTAATATTATTCGTTCGATTGATTCGAATCATTTAGATCAAACCTGACCGACACAGTGGTAGAGACTCACAGTTTCAATTCATTAAAATTTGTGTTTCAATAGGCAAGACTCCACACCTATATATATAAAGATTCCAGTGTGAAGTCATACATCTAAATCGGTTCAGCCGTTGAGTTACTGCTGTGGATCAAACCTACAGACAAACACCCTAAATACATTTTTTTCCTTTTTGGGCAGTCGTGTAAAAAAGAAGGGTTAACGAAAATTAAAGTATGTTTGACCGTAATAAATTTAAAAAAGTAATAACAAGAAAATCTATTTGTTTACGTAGTTATTATCGTTTAAACTCTTACTTAGTGAGAACATTTTATCTATTCTATAGCTACCGATTTCAACAGCCGATCGGGGATCGCCTTTTTTAACCTTATCAGCATCCAAAATGAAAAAATTCTTTTAGTCGTGGGGAAACCGGATCGGAGCGCGAGTCACAGCCGATTGTGGACAAAATAATTCGATTCGCGTATAGGTCGCTTCGTTTGATTTGTATCTAGCGAAGGATTCGATCTATGTTTTAACGGTAAACCTGCGGCGTACTGTCGCCTGAAATCTTAGGTAAAAGACGGTCCCGCCGGTCTCCGAGACGCGAGTGGTACCGTCTCGGCATTTCGTCTGGAGGTCCTGGGTTCGAATCCCGGTCAGGCATGGCATTTTTACGCGCGCTACAAATCCTTCATCTCATCCTCTGAAGCAATACCTAACGGTGGACCCGGAGGTTAAACAAAAAAACAGAGACGGTCCCAGAAACCGCTTCCGGGTCGTTCGACTTAACATCCGAGATGATGGTTGATAACACTGATAGACAAAAAAACAATGTTTCTCTAAGTGTGATACCGTTTCTTGAATTGCTCGTCCAATACATCTTTCAAAACAAATATTGCTGCCCGGTTTTGTGAATTAGAATCTTTTCACAGTATTGACAGTTACGGTCATCGCATTCTGCTATCTGACTTTTACAATAATCAATTAATGTATCGTAATTTTTTATTGAAGCGCTAACTGCGAAATCCCTGGATAACCATCTAACCTCATTTTACCGGTTAAATGAGCTAATTTTTCAAATTTTTTCTTTTTGATGCTAGATCGGGGAAACATCGTGTGTGTACAGAGTTCTAATCAAATTTTCTGTATCCTGCATAATAGGTAACATTTTTCCACGCGTCATCTAATCCTAAATCTCCCTAAGAAATTCACGTTTTATCTTACTCCGTAGTCTCGATTACGGACTAAACGCATCATCGAGTATACCTTGCATATTTACAATAGCTGATTGTAGATGCGCGGGGAATAAATTTCTGTTTGCGATTTATTGCAATACCTCTTAAATCATTGCACGGCCGCGCACCCGCGCTGCTTAAAGTGAACAACTATAGTGTTGATACTTAAAAATTAGAACGTGTAAAATTTTTAAAATCGAATGAAATTGGTAGATCGGATTTTTAATTTCCTAATTTGGGTTTCGAAAAATTTGACTTATTCTCATAAACTCCTTTTTTAATTTAAATGCACAGCAGTAGCGTTTTCATTATCAATATTGTTTTGTTTCTATTAAATCCGTACGTAAAGCGTATATAAAAACAAAGGAAACGATAAAGTTCGCGTTTATATTGTTTACCCTTAAATACCATTTTTAATCGGATTGTGTTTACGATCAAAATTAAGAGATAATGAATTTTCGCCTGAAGCTTCTTTAGATGTAAGATCTTAGCTTGTACTGGTATTTCTACTTCTTGAGTTTAATTAAATAATGAACGTTTTAAACTCTCTCGGGTATTGTTCTTTAATCTCGTCGGATTTTACGCATCGTAAAGGATTTTCTGTGACAGATTTAGTTAGTTTTCTCATATATTACGTTAGATTTATGTTAAATTCTGACGTAATTTTTTAAGTACAAGGTTTTCTGACTTTGTTGATAAAAAAGACGTCATCGATTCATTCGTCTCGAAGAAGGTAAACGTAAAGTTTAATAATCTGTTTATGAAAACGTAAAATTTCAATTTCTTGTGAAACCAATATTGAAAATCTATTTTTAATAGACTTCATAAAACGAGTAGGTTCTGATTCTACATATATATATTTATTTACGTCTCTCAATCTTCGCATAATGAACCCGTTAAACGAGATTTTTTATTTTGTAGATGGAAATTCTTGTAGCGGGGTCCCCTCGTAAGTATTTCCGTCTGTTTTAGATATGAAGATATTTTACTTCTATTTTCATTCCGTCATTGTCGCTTAGTCCGATCGTTTTAGCCTCGGATGACAAGTAGGTAGAAAATATAAAAGTTTAACTTTAAAAATTCTTGAGCGGTTCTGCGCAAGAAGACTGACTTTTCGATATTTTATTTTGTTTCCTTTTGAAAAAGTATCAACACATGTAAAAAAATCCATAAATAATAGTTGCACGTCAAAAAAGCTTTTAATATAAAATATAATAAAAAAAAAAAAAAAGCTGACAACACAATTGTAAGACTTTCCCGTCACGCGGCTTACACTCACGGTTTAATTTAGCACTTCGTGCTACATTAGCGCTCCTTGTGGTACTATTGACGCAGTATACCTATTTAACCACTAGCTTAGAGCATTTTTCGGGGTAGAGGTGCGATGTTGCAAAAAAAATTCTGCAGATATTTTTTAATTTTAACAAATGCGCTTAAGTAAAATAAGACCATAATTAAGCGAAATCAAGCGATACTGAGGGTAACCTTGCTGTATAGCCTCACCTTTTAAACAATATTCCATGTATAGAAGTAATCTGACCGAGTTTGATCAAAATCGGTGCAGTAGTTCTGGAGATATAAGGTGATTTAAGGCCGAAACCAAACGCACATACGAACATTAATATCCGGAAAAGTTCCTTTTGTAATTTTTGTTTTTTGGTTTCCTTAGGTGTCAAAACGTTACGATCCGATGAAAACCGCGTATGCTCAGACTGGACCGACTGCAATAGCGCGAGACGGGAAAGTAGAAATTTTAACTCTAACTTTAAGTTAGGAATTTTTAGCGAGTTAAAACCACTTAGGGCGGATTTATAAGGGCGTAAAACACAAAATTGCACGATCAACATAACCTTAAATTGAGCATAAATCAAGAATAACTTGACCAATCTTCATGAAATTTTCGCACGCACAACTTCAGATACACTACTACGCGTATATAAATTTCAATGAAAATTATCTAGTAGGTTTGGAGAATTTCGAGCCACAGAACGTTTTACATAGGCTCATATATATATAAAAGGAATCCCTATTTTAAGCGATTGATATTTTTGTTCTTCCCTTACCAAAATCTAAAGAAGATTATTCATCTTCATCCCCCTCCACGACGAAAGTAATACTGTACTTCCCGAGTCTGTAAAAAATAATAATCGTAATTATTAAATTGTTTTTTTAATTTTTTACTTTTGGAAACGGGCACCGATTTAAAAAATTCGAAATTTAAATAGTTTAAAAATGTTAGTTTTTGTTTTGCAGAAGAGTTTTACCGGATTTATTTTTTTTGTTCATTTAATTTATAACATTTTCTTTTTTCAGTATTATTTCGAAAATTTTTCTACAACATTTTCAGCCATTCAATTAAATTTATTTTAATTAATTATTACACGACTGCCCAAAAGGGTGTGTAATGGTTTTAGGGTGTATGCATGTATGTATGTATGTACGTATGTTTGTTAAATGTAGCAGCTCAACGGCTAAACCGATTTAGATGTATGACCCCGCGTTATCGGGAGTGTCATAGGCTTTATTAATATAATAAATAAATAAATAATATATATATATATATATATATATATATATATGTAGTAATGTAGATTTGCCGGTTGAAGAACGAACTCTAATGAATTGAAATGATGAACTGTGAGCTGCGTTAGCCGGGTTAGAAGTGAATGATTCAAATCAATCGAAGAATAAAATTGCAAAAATAATACGATTAATTTACGTTAAATAAAATAATATTAAATACTTTTTTTTTAAATCGTTTAAAATGGGCTTCTAGTGGGGTTTGCGTGTGTCATGCTAGAGCGGTAAGGTGATGCGAGTACCTCGTGCGAGGCTTTATCAATCACCATCCACCGGTAACAAACGGTGTACATGTGGGGCGGTCTTATAATATTTCTGCCGACAATTCCGATTTTCAAAATTCAACGGGATATTTCTAGTATCAACCAAGAACCAAACCGGAACAAAAATAACCGATATACTTGAAAAAAATCGAGCGGTCTGCGCTACGCCGAGACCAGATTGTGCTTATCGAACTCCCAAAACGATCTTTGTAGTTTGATGACAGTGCGATTAGAGGTAATGCTGTCTGCATCGGATCGAGGATCGAACTCACTGTTGTCTAATTTGATGCTTTAGGGGACAGGGGAAAGGAGAACGGCGTATGATGCCGCTATTGTGATGCGCAGCGACGTTAAATAAACTACAAGGGACTACCCTAGATAAAGCTGTTTAGAGCTGTTGCGGAAAGTTTAGCAGTTAGCCGTAGGATCCCAGAAAATTGCTGTACGATTCGCACGATAAAAAGTTTCTCGAGGAATTCAACCGCTTGAGAAATCTGTAAGTTTAGACTGTTATACGCCAACTACATAAAGAAATTGAAATGTTTACGGTTTCCTCGTTTGGCTGAGTACCTTTACGTTATATCCATAAGTTTTCGAATTTGTAATTTTTGTTCACGATCACTAAAAGTATTAAATTATGAAAACAAAACTGCAGTCGGTGCACTGTAAGTAATTGTTCTATATTACACAGCCCCCGATTTAAGACCTGGTGAGAACTTAATCGTTAGAAATGATTAAGATTTACTATTTGTAAAACATGAAAGAGTATTTAAACAAATGAAAACTGTGTGACAGTTGATCGGTCACTCGTTATTTTATTTAATTAAATACCGCGTAACAATGTTTAGTCCTTTATTTCCATACCTTGTCTTTTTGTAACTTTAGTTCGATTTATTGTCGTTTTTTAGTTCAATTTATTTTTATATTTTTTGGCAGTCGTGGTTTTTAGTTTTTTTTGTAAGAATATTTTCAGTATCTAAATAGGTCAATTTTAAAAGAATTTTCATTCATAATAAACATTTCGGAACCTTATAATAACATAACTCGTGTTTTTTTACATCGACTTCTTTAAAATTTGAAAACTCGGTTGATGAGTTTCAGTTTTGTATTTCTTTAATATTGTTCGTCATTTTTTTATTTTTTATTTTTATACTCGTGTATTCGAAATGAATCGTCCGATACATGCCGTTTTAATCGGTCCGAATGGATAATACTGTAATTAGTTATTTGCATATTATTTCACAGATTAATAAGTATTATATTCCTTACGGGTGTATCGTCATTATTAAGAGCAGGGCTGTCCTGTTTCTTTCTAATTACCTTATTTGCTTACTCTGTAACGCTACACCGTTTCCTCCATTCGACGATACGTTAATCGTTTTTGTTTTCTTTTATACAGAATGACGTATTCGTCGAACTTCAGGTACAGATTCAATTGACACCAAAACGAGCAAAAAAGTTCACATTTTGCTTTGTTTTACTTCTGAACGCCATTTTGTGATTTTAACAAAAACGTTATTCCTCGGGAGCGGTTGACCTGCTGTAATTAAATTTGGCAAATCAAAAACTAGTGTGTCATTCTATAATATAAAAAGTTTTGTAAACATTTCAAAATGGCGGCTCATCGTTCAAATTTTGTAGTTTTATTCTTCGTTGTTCTTCACCTCCAAAATAAATAATAAGCCCTTATGAAATGGTGTTAATTAAACACCGTTTAAACGTAAAATTTCAACGGGAAGATTTGGCAGTATCTGAAGAAAACTTAAAGTTAACCTTCTCCTTCTTTTGATTGTACTATTTTTATCTAAAGAAGAAATAGTAATTTTATACTATTTGTTTTACAAAAATCAGTACGAATTGTGATAGTATTCACTTCACCTTTTGCTATAAATCGGTCGAAAAATATTTTTTATTAATAAAAGGTGAACAACATTTACATATAATTTTACCGTTGTCATTATATTACTTTACGATAAAGTATTTTATTTTCGTTAAATATTTGCTCTTAAGATGTATATTTTTTTCGATTGAAGATAATTATTCTTTTACTTTGAAATTATGCGAGTATTCTATTTTAATAAAATATATAACGCGAATTAAATTTTTATTAAATAACAAATAACATATAAAATGTATTACTGTATCCTGTATGCCGATATACAAGATATACAATAGCCGAACATCACCGAAAACCCCGACAGGGAGTCTTAGTCTTTAAGACTTTGGAGGGTGGCGTTCCCACGGGCCTAGCCTCTGCAGCTTTTCTTCCCGCTACACGCGAACTGCAGAACGCTTTACGCTATACACGTATACTGCATTAAGAACGCTACACGATTTACAACATATACCCTTACACAACTACACGACAACATTCTACACTACTTCTTGTTACGCGTACGCTCGGTGATGTTGCGACATCTTAAAACACGATCGTAACCCGAGGTGGAAATTGTCTTGCCGACGGGTGAATGGCTCTACGTAGCGAGTCTCAAACGATGTCCTCTGGGCACCTGGGCGAACCCAGTTATATTTAGCTCTAGCTCGAGTACGCGTGCGCTCTGCTGAGGTGGTCCGTCATATCGCCGGTACCCGTGGGACCAAAATTACTAGTTCGCAAAATAATCGTACGACGGTTGACAGTCCATCTGAAAAAACCACCAAAATTTGTCGGCTGAAAAGACTTCACTCCGCATTGTCCGATGAAGATAAAAACTGTATCGAAGAAAATACTGTAAATGATGATGCATCGTATCCGCTGTATAAAAACATACGATTTATGGTATCGTTCTTCAAAATAGTCAAGAATGAGGCTCCCTTTAAAATTTTTCTCGCTTCCCGTTAAATAAAGTGATAACGGGTTCAGGTGGTTCACCAAAAACATCCGGAAGTTAAGAGATGGATCGGTTTTGGTTGACACGTTTAGCGATGAACAGAACCGATCCCTCTTATGTGTTACCGATACGGGTAATATTAACATAAAGGCGGTAAGCCACAAATCCTTAATTACCAGCTGAGGAGTGTATTTTGCCGCGATCTTCTGGAGATTGACGTTAGTGAAATAGCTGGTAACCTTCGTACTCAGGAAGTTGTAGGGGTGAAGCGAATAACGAAACGGCAGAGCGGAGCGGAAGAACGACATTTTTGGACATTTAACCTTCTGGTACCACCAGAGAAAACAAAAGTAGGTTACTCTCGGTTCGAGTACGACCGTTCATACCCGACCCACGGCGATGTTTCAATTGCCAAAAGTATGTATGGTTCACTACAACGTCTTTCTCAAAAACAGAGATCTCTGCTCGATGTGCTAAGGAAGGCCACAGTGATACTAACTGCCGAGAAAACGAGAAGTGTACGAACTGCAGTGGATCACATCCCAACCTCGGAGGGGAAGACACACCCGCCTTGTGACGCTTGAGTGTCACAGGATTAATGACGGAATGTCATCTATCCTAAGCACCGTCATATCTTCATTTGCAGCGACTCGTATGATACTCTCCAAGCATTATAAAACTTTGTTTTCAGACATCCTATCGTCACCGAAATCTACAATGCAATCGCCGAGTTGAACCGTCACAATACATAAGTGAGTATTTGTCGAGTCCCTTGCCACGTAGGAATTGCGGTCAATGAACGTGTAGATTCCGCTACTAAAGCCGCATGTAGTCGACCGTCTTTCACTACTCTATTACATCCGACCTTATTAACCGTGTAAAACTCACTTCGCGCAAAGCGACGAGGTGATGGACCGCTACAGCACACAGCAAACTTCGACATATCAAAGATACTGTGTTGCCGTGGAACCCCTCCCACAGAAAAATTCGCCGACAGGAAGTGGTCCTCTGTTGATTGCGGATAGGACTACACGAAAGTTACTCACCGGTATCTGATGGGAGCAGTATGCGTACGATGCAACTGCCGCTTGACTGTGCGCCACATTGCATGCGTTATGCGGCCTTGGGTCGTAAATTTGAATTGCCCAAAAACATTCGTCGAATCCTGGGCGACGACAAAGAAATTTTAAACCGGGTGCTTTTATTTCTTCGACTTATTAGTATTTTACGTAGCATTTAATATTATTATTGTTACAGCTGTTTTCATTTTTTCGAGAAGGAGTCCTTTACACTCCTCTCGGACTTACTTAAATTTATTTTTATTTTATATTAGTTTTATTTATATATATTTTTTAATATTAGTTATTTTTAAGATTTTGTCTGCGATAAGTAATTTTTTAGTCGGCTGTGATAGTAGTTGTAATTTTTTTTTTGTTTTTTAATACTTGATTTGAATTTTTTTTTATTTGTTTTAATTTGTTGTAATCGCGGAAAATTTCGGTTTTCAGATTTCAACAGTAATATTCAATTTGACCATCCCTGAATTCATTTTGACTAGTTTCGGCGTGACGTCTTCTTTCTTTTCTTTTTCCTGTTTAGCCTCCGGTAACTACCGTTTAGATAATTCTTCAGAGGATGAATGATGATGATATGTATGAGTGTAAATGAAGAGTAGTCTTGTACATTCTCAGTTCGACCGTTCCTGTGATGTGTGGTTAATTGAAACCCAACCACCAAAAACACCGGTATTCACGATCTAGTATTCAAATCCGTGTAAAAATAACTGGCTTCAGCGTGACGTCTGTATGCATCTCGCATAACTCAAAAACGATTAGCCTTAGAATGTTGAAATTTTGTATTTAGGGCTGTTGTATCATCGGGTTGTGCACCACCCCTTTTGATTGCAATCGACTGGACCAAAAGTGTGCAAAATATTTTTCTTAACTGCAGTAATAAGCCCTGCAGTATAACCAAATAAAATTTTAGTTAATGAAATATTTAGTTCTTACAAGGGGAAGGCACATCGGTTTAGAATCCAACTTCATTTCCTTTTTTTTTTAACTTTTTTTTTTAAATATAGATATATTGATTTATTAATAATTATTAACTTTTGATTCTAAAAAAAAAAATGTTTACGATAAATAATATTTTAATAATAACAAAAAAAAGTGAAAAAATCGGAAGTTATTAGTGAAATAAAATTTTATGTACCTTTAAAAATGTTTATATGTAATTTAATAGGCGTACAAAGAAGTCATGTGGTATCCACAACTGATTTTTTTTGTGTTTGTTAATTTTATATTTTTATTTTTATACGGATTTGAATATTAGATCGTGGATACCGGTGTTCTTTGGTGGTCGGGTTTTTCAATTAACCACACTTCTCAGGAGTGGTCAACCTGAGACTGTACAATTCATACATATCATCCTCTGAAACAGAAAAAGAAAAAAGTTGAATCTAGGTGTTTTATGGCTTTGAGCAGACATTACAGTATCCTTTCTTTATTTTGCCCAAGATTTCTTAAACGGCTAAAGATATTTATTACACAATCACGATGTGGTTTTAGTGACTAAAATCTGTGTAACTTTTGAAGTAAAAATGTGAAAAGATAATTGTAATAAAAGAGAGTTCTGTTATAAATATATTTAATCGAGTAATCAATTAGATAGGGTTAGAAATAAAAGAAAGGGCGATATTGAACGGATCACCATTCCATGTGCAGGTGATTTATAAAGAGAGTACGAAACGTATAGACATGAGTATTATCATTCATTTTATTTTGTTAGCAGTTTTATTGTTATTTTTATTATCAGTAATTTTGAATTTTCTTTTTTTTTATTGCAGGAATAAAATGTCCCGTATGCTCCAAATTTGTAATGCCTGATGACATTGAATGTCATCTAGTTATGTGCCTAACGAAACCTAGACTGATTTACAATGGTACGTATGTTTTATTCTTAATAATTATATTTCATTCTGATATTTGGATTCTTTATTTATATGAGTTGTAGCTATTAAACGACTAGATGGATTACAAAAATGCGGTTTATCATTAAAATTGTACATCTTACTTGCTACTCCCTTTAACATGTCTTTCTGTGTTTACTGCAGCGTATAAATTTTCCATCGGTAGAAGTCACGTCACAAATAATTAGGTGCAATCTGCTTCGGTAGCTCTGCTGTTTTCTTCTTTACCTCATCCGCTGTCTAAAATTTGGTAACCTTCAATGCAGATTTCAAATTTGAAAAAAGGTAACGTGCAGACGTTTACCGTGGAGTTAAGTTTGACAGATAAAGTGGACAGTCCAGCACTAGAATCATCATATCGCCAGAATCTCCTTTACAGTTATTAAACTGCGGGCTGGAGTATTGTTGCGAAGGAAATTTTATCCACTTTTTCCACAGATCAGGTCTCTTCTTTCTCACTTGTTCTCTCAGCTTAGTCAGACCCTCAAGGTAGTAATGTCATTAGTTAATCGTCTAATCGATTGTTGCCGCATCATCGATATAAAAAAGAAAAAACGATATGCGTTTTTTTAGTTCTGAATTACTTTTATCGTTCTCATTAACGAATGTAAAAACTGTTTACATCGATTTAGTGTAACTTTTATCATATTAAGTAGGAACATAAATTAATATTACACATGTAGCATTTATTGTCAGTTACTGTAAATTAATCTTAGATACTTGTCACGTTTTTGGTGTCGGTTGCTTCCTTCAAAATTAATATCGCATTTCATCGAATAATTATTTTATTAAGAGTTTTTGAAAGGGTTTTTAATGTATGGAAAAGAAGTTAATTAATCTATTTTTAAAAAACATTCAGGTTAATTTAATTATATATATACTTTAATGTTTTGAAGTTATATTAAGAATAAATCTTATTGTGCTTATAAGAAGATAGAAGAGGTGAACTAAATTTAACATTATGTAAACAAGTTAGTGTCAGTCAGTAGGTAATCTTTTTGTCAGTTAAACTAAGTTGTTGACTATTTAGGTTGTTTAATTTTTTGGTACAGTAAAACCTGGGAACTATCGATTGATTTTATTAAAACACTGTAGATCGTCTTAGGGATCAACTTTTACATTTCATAATAACATAGAAAATTTTGTTCAAAATTAGTAGCTACATTAATTAATTTATTAATATTATTAGCCCTTTTTGTTATGAGCTGTTTTTTTTTTTTAATTGAAAAGTTTTTTATTTTTATTAATTCTTTACTTAAATCAAATTGCTTTAACAATTAGGCTTTCTTACTCATGCTTTGAAAGCAATATTTTTCAAATAAATTATATTTTATTGTTCATAACAAAAATATTTTAAGTGTCATTGTGCACTTTTTGTATTAATATTAAATATAACATGTATAAAATATTTACAGCGTAAATGATATAAATAAAAGATGTTTGGTTCTTAAATAAGAAGTCAAACGTTTAGACGTATTAAAATTGATTAGTCTTGCTGTGACTTAGAACTATTTTGGATTGTTGTTAGTTATTAATCTCTTTGCAGTCCCTGAAGTAAAATTATGCGACTTACTTAATCAAAGGGTCCCTGATGTAATATTAAATTATTCCATATCGATTAGTTTTATAAGTTTTTATGTTACTCTAAGTTACTAAAAATAAAGAAGATTTATTTGAAGAGAAATAGATAAATTAATAAAAATATATTATTATTAAGGTAGAAAAGACTTAACTAGAAAAGTAATTGTAGATATACTACTGTAGATCACAAGATATATATATATATATATATATATATATATATATATATATATATATATATATATATATATATATATATATATATATATAATGGTTGACGGGTACACATGGAAAGTATAAAAAGGATAATTCTGACAAAAAATTGTATCGACATAAATACGAAATAAAATTAATAAAAAGTATGAATTAGTGAGGAAATAACTGTTTGAAAGAGAGTTCCTGCGAGGTATAGAGAAAATCATAATTTTGGGAAAGGTAAATATAATATTTAGAAAAATAAAATAAATCTTTCCTGACATGCAGCCAAAATTAAAGTGTGCAATAAAGTATGGTTTTTTCCAATATATTTTTGCTATTTGTTTATATCTATTATGTCGGTAGGTAATGAGATTTATTTCAAGTTTGCATGTAAATTTAAAATTTTTGTTAGACATAGATTATTTTTAATAATGTTATACTAGTTTTTTATACCTTTATTATACATTATTAATACATCGTCAACGTATTTTATCCGTAATAACATATCACGCGTACATATGATGCAGTATACTATTATTTTCTCAAAGTGTTAGATGTATCCCTGATAAAATTGCTGACAAAGGTGAGCCCATAGCGAGACCATCTGAAGCTGATACAGTTTCCCTTCAAATTCAAAGTAGTTTTGAATACATGAATTTTATACTATAGTAATTATATTATTTATATCGTGGCTTTCTTTATTATAATTAAGTTTATTTTTATTATATTTGTAGTATCATTTATAAGTGTAATTCACATATGTGTTTTATATATCGAACAAAAGCCACGTTAGTGTTATTTTTAGTTTCAAGATTATTCAATTACTTTATTAATTGAAAATCATTTTTTATGTTAGATGTACAGTGGAAGTTCTATTTTATTTCTTAATATTTTATCCATTACTTTTGCTATATAACAAGACGATGCAGTTTTGAAATTAATAAGGAAGTGTATTGGAATATTAGGTTTATGAATTTTAAGTAATCCTGTTAATCTTGGTGCAGATGGTATAAAAGGGGTGTAGACGTTAATGATATTTTTTATATTATTATTGTAATTTAGGGTAAAACGATAATATTTCATAATTGTATTTTTAATTTTAATTATTTATTTGTCAGGTCTTTTATTTCAGTGTAATTATTATATAGAATGTATTTGTTAATATTTCCAATATAATTATTTTGATAATGTGATGATGGGTATGTTCGTTTTATTTGAATATGTTATGTTATGGAATGTGCTAGTATAATGTCCTTGATGTGTATATAATTTGTGGTATATTTAGAATTCTTGTTATTGTAAATAGTACATTTATATTTCTAATTTTTTTTGATATAGTATTTGCAATTTCATTTATTATGATGTTTTTATCTTGTTCTTAAAATCTTAGGCATATTTATTTACTTGTCAACTATAGTACATTTGATTACATCATTATTATCAAATGAATTATTATATATTTATTAGAATTGCAAATTATACTCTTCTCCAACTCAGTAAATGCTATATTAAATTCAAAAAGCTTTTATCGTAATCATGATTATCACTACTCTATATTTATTTATCTAAATTTTCTTCTTTTTTTGAGAATTCAAATAATTCATTAACATAGAGTTTAATAAATTATAAAAATGTTATTAAAAAATGAAAAATCCACCTTACCAGCAAATTAAGGTGCGACTCAAGTTCTTTTGGTTTTTTCAAAACCATTATCAGGAGTTAAAAATTAACATAACGTCAAAGGTTAAAATACTTATACAGTTACGACTATGCATTCTAACAAGATACTCTGGTGGATTGAAATGTAATTAAAAGGAAAATCATGTTATCAGAAATGACACTTTATTTGATTAAATTACTATTTCTTCATATCTCTATTTAGGGTGTGTTTAAACAGTTTATCTTGTTTAAAAAATTTTTGCTCATTAATTAGATTTTTATTATTACTGCAAATGTGATATTTTTCTAAATTGGATGTATTATATTAATTGTAAGAAATGTTTAAGATTTTCATTAAAGTATTAGGATTGTATGTATGTAGGACCATTATTTAATATATGTTTAGCAAAGTAGGAATTTTCTGTTTTATTGTTTTTAATGCTGTCCTTGTGTTCTTTTGAACGTAGAGAGAATTTACAATTGGTTGTACCGACATATATCACAATCCTTACAACCCAGACTATATACCCCATGTTTATCATGCTTAGCATCATTATTATGTGAAATTTTATTATAATTATTATTAATATATCTAATTTATTTATTATTTGTAATATATGCAGGTGTTACGTTAATTTTTTTATGCATTTTTTCAATTTTTTGACTGAAGGGAATGTATTCATTTTTTATGTATATTTTTTCCTTTTTATCTGGTAATACTTTTATATTGTTAGTCATATTAGTTTTATTATGTAATCTATTTATAGAATTAATATTATAAGCATCAGTAATAGCAATGTTTTTAAGTATTTCTATTTCTTTGTTTAAAGAACCTTTATCATGTTTGAGATAATGTATGTATCTACAAAAAAGAGCATTAAAAACAGCCATCTTTTGGATCAAGGATGAACTGAATTGTAATTAATTATTATATCATTTGAAGCAGGTTTATGATACATTTCTAATTTTATAGTTATATATTTTAATCAATAATAATAATTGTTATATAATAATTTAATCAAGTAAAATACAATTTCTAATAACTTGGTTTTTCTTTTAATCGCATTTCAATCCACACGTATCGTTATATTCTTTCAGTATACTGTTAGAATGCATACAGTCATGAATGTAATTATTTTAACGTTTTGACAAATAATATTTTTAACTCCTGATGATGGTTTTGAAATAAACCAAAAGATCTTGAGCGACACATAATTTGCTGGTAAGATGGATTTTTCATTTTTTAATAATTTTTTTATAATTTATAAAATTTATAAGCAGTGACCATGTTTGAGAAATTGATAAAGTTTAATATTATACGTAATATAAACTATTAAAATACAATAATTAGATAAGTTATACGTACTATATTAAAATAGTTAAGTGTTCTTACTCTTTATGAACTGTATTTCACGGTACAGTTTTTTATTATAATTTTTATCGTTAATAATAATTATTTTGATATAACGAATATAATGTAGATATCTATATATTTTAAGAATAAACTACCAATAACTACTATATTAATTCCAATAATCAATTTTCACAGGATCCTGCATCTTCAGTTATAAAATTTAATACCGACTGAAGATAAGTATAACTTATCTAATTATTGTGTTTTAGTAGTTTATATTTTGTGTAATATTAAACTTTATAAATTTCTCAAACATGGTTACCGCTTATATGTTTAATAAATTATAAAAAAATTATTAAAAAATGAAAAATCCATCTTACCAGCAAATGTCACTCAAGATCTTTTGGTTTATTTCAAAACCATCATCAGGAGTTAAAAATATTATTTGTAAAATCGCTATATCAAAATAATTAATTAACGATAAAAATTATAATAAAAAACTGTATCGTGAAATACAGTTCATAAAGAGTAAGATCACTTAACTATTTTTATCGCTATCAGAGCTAACAGCTCCATCATCAGCAGACTTGTTACTTTTTACAAATTACACTTATCTTGAAGTTAAAATGTTATAAAATTTGTATAGTTTATTATTTAAAATATTAATATATAAAATAAAATTAATAAAATAAATTAAATTATTAAACATTCATTAAAATAAATGTCATTATATTTATACATTTGATATAATAATAATAATCTTTATTCTACAAAATGTAAATAGTAAATGTAAATTCTTAAAACATAAGCTTTAATAGACATATAACCAAACGATAATGTAAAATAGAAAAAAATAATAAAAGTAAACATCTTCTGGAACTAGTTACCCCCTACAGTAGTAACTGTACTAGAGGTTAGCTTCCATTATTTTTCAATTAGTGAAAATAAATAAACTAATCGTTTACTGAAAAATGGTCAATTGTGGATTTCCAAGTGGATTGCAAAATTAATTACACGATACACAAGTCCTGCAGTACTAAAAATTCAAACTAGTGGCAAGTTTATATATATATATATATATATATATATATATATATATATATATATATATATACATTTACTCCGTGTGCGCGTGAGCACGCACGCGTGTGTGTGCACAAAGATTAAATAACTGAAAACCAGTAATACAATACAAAATTGAAGTGATATATAGTGATAAAATTGAAAATGAAATTAATCGTAGATAAATTGTAAGTTGTAACAATAATAAAAATATGAAACATTTAGTCACCGATTCAACCAGAATCGCAGGCCAATTAATTAAAAAAACTCTCTGCATCTTCAATTGACAATTAATTGTAAATTAATAGTGAAAACCTTTTATAATCTTCTGTGAATTAAATTCCCTTTGTAACTGATTAAATGTTTTTGGACCTAAGTATGAATAAAAACGTTTAAATAACTCAATTCTTGGCTATAAATAATTATATACTGTAGTCAAAATTTAAAACATCCTACATCTACCATGGCTTGATAGAGAAAACACGCTGTATCATAACATTCTGTAACATAGCAGATTTAGGATTTTTTAAATTTTGATTACAGTATATATATATATATTTACATTTTCAATTTTGTTTTGCATATTAATATTCTAATTTCATATTGTGTAATTTGTAAAAAGTAACAAGTTGCTGATAATGGAGCTGTTAGCTCCGAAAGTGCTACAGACAAATAGGTAAGTGTTTTTACCCTTTATGAACAGTTTGTGGTGGTATAATTTTTGTTGCTAACAACATATATATATATATATATATATATATATATATATATAATAATTTGGATTTATACATTAAGGGCTTTTTATTTTTCATGATTTCAACTTCAGATTGGATTCCAATAATAGGATTCTAATAACATTTCCATCTTATGCCTGAGTAAATAAAAATGTATTGATCATTTACCAGTAGAAATAAAAACAGTAATATTTCTATAAATTTGTATTAATAGTGATTTCTAATACTGTAACTGACATATTTATGCTTCATGTTTATTATTGTGCATTCAATGTACAAGCAAAAGCACAAACTACTCCAGTCAAGAATGAATATATATTTTACAGGTGACATTAAATTCAGATGCCTGTGTACAACTAGAGTTCTTTTTTAAATATTCCTTTTTATTTTTTGTTTACATAAGTTAATTTTTTTCACAGTTTATCCTTATACTTTTTTATTTACACGACACTGTAATTTGTCCCCACTGTAGTTGTCCCCTTTTTTCTAGTTGTCTGTTTACTCCTGTTCAAATTTCCATTAGACGCATCTGTAGTCTGTTCACTCACAACAACCCTATGGTATCGTGAATGAAAACTATTATGAGTTTTCATTTAAGTCAGAAATTTATTTCTACCGCTGATACTTTAACTTAAATTGAATTAGTCAAATAACAGAAATATAGTTATCTATAAAGGCTGCGTTGTATTGAATTATGAAGTCAAAGTTATCGTATGTGTTAGATTTACATGTGTGTTAATCACCTGTGGAGTTTCATGAGTTAGCTTTGCAGATAAATTAGAGTTTTGCATTCCTAGAATATCTAACAGAAAATATCTGATTATGTAACTGATAATTGGCCGAATAAGTGTCCGTAACTCTTGTCGATATTATATTATAAAAAATTATTTTTTTTTATCGTAGAATATTGAGCCATTATACGAGGTGCGACAATCAAGTAATGAGACTGATTTTTCTTTGCAAGATGTGGCAACCCTGCAGCTTGCGTAGGCACACCATCTTTGACCTTGGTCTATAAGCTACTTGTACTCCAAGCAGCACATTGATGCAACTGCTCAGTCATGAGTTGTGCTGTAATAAGAAATATGTCTTATTACATATGTATATGTAATATAATATGAAATATGTTGTCTCGTCACAGAAATGAAACCGCAAAATATTGCGCAACGGTATGCCATTTCTTTTTGCGTTAAATTGGGTGAAAACGCAACAACTTATGGTAAGCTTCAGAAGGCTTTTGGAGAGGAGGTTATGTCAAGAGCTCAAGTTTTTCGGTGGCATAAAATTTTTAGTGAAGGCAGAACGAATGTTGAAGATGAAGACCGCAGTGGACGACCATCAACCTCACGGACAGACGTCAACTTGACCAGGGTGCGTGAAATCGTACAATCTGATCCAAGATTATCCGTGAAAATGATTGCAGAAGAACTCAACATCGATCGAGAAACGGTTCGTCTTAATATTAACTGAAGATCTTGGTATGAGAAAGATTTGTGTAAAAATCACACAACAGCGAGAAACACGGAAAAATGTGGCAGCCGATCTGTTAGAGCAAACGGAAATCAATCCAGATTTGTTGAGCCGTGTTATCACTGATGATGAAGGTTGGTTTTTTCAATGCGATCCAGAGACAAAACGCCAAAGTTCACAATGGTGCTCAAAGGGATCACCCAGACCAAAAAAAGCTTGCATATCAAAGTCAAAAGTGAAATGCATGCTTGTGTGCTTCTTCAATTCCAAGGGAATTGTTCATAAAGAGTGGGTGCCTCCTGGACAAACAGTTAACCGATATTTCTACAAAGAAATTTTAGAAAGACTTTGTAAACAAGTTCTTCGTGTCCGTGCCAACATTGCTGATAATTGGGTTCTGCATCACGATAATGCGCCATCCCATACTGCTCTGTCAGTACACCAAATTTAACCTCAAAACAAATTTCAGTACTACCACAGCCACCTTATTCACCAGATATCGCTCCATGCAACTTTTTTCTGTTTCCAAGAGTCAAAATGTCGATCAAGGGACACCATTTTCAAACAACACAAGATGTCCAAAAAGCTGTGACGAGGGTCTTGGAGGATATTACAGAAGATGAGTTCCAGAAATGTTATTATCATCAATGGCAGAAGCGCTGGAATAAGTGTGTGCAATCAGAGGGGAACTACTTTGAAGGAGACAACACTAAACATGACTAAAACAGTAAGAAACATTTTTTTTCACATCAGTCTCATTACTTTATTGTTGCACCTCGTATAAACAAGATTTTCGTCTGATGTTGTTCAGAGTATAAAAGTTGTCTCTGCAGACTTCAACAGCTGCATGTACTACAAGTACCAAGAAGCACTTGCATACAGACCTGTGTGCTTCACTTATTTTGGCTATATTATGTATTAGAGGTTCAACAAATCTTATGACTTAAACAAATTAAGAAAAGTAATTGAAAGAACTTTATTTTTCTTATAAATAAGTTCTCCTCTCTTAGTTTAATATGAGATTAACAAATAACATAAACATAAATACTCCAGTAAAAATTTATATATATGATTGATAAAAAATTTGGGGTTGCTGTAACTTTGATATTCTGGGCTGTAACATATTTGTTATATAGAAAATTCTGCCACTATTATTGGTCGCCTTGTTATTTTATAAGTATGTATCTCAAAGTTCTCCCGGGACTTTCATAACCTATTCTACTCATAAAAATAGTGGAAAAAGTACATATAAACATATATATGCTTCATACACCTATTGAAAGATTTCGCTTGGATTTCTTCAGCTACACCAGTGAAATATCTCTACTGAAGTATTTAGCATTTTAAAAGGGGCAGAATTATGATTTCTTATGTTTTTTGACCTGAAAAATCGAATTAAATAGATCCCAGAACCATATCTGCGTAGGTTTTGTGAAATCTGGGGTAAAAACCCCTTTTTTAAGTTTGATGTACAGTAACTTTGTTGGGTAATAGTCACAAAAAACTTTTAAACAAAACTTGTAAAGAATTTAATTCTGAGAAAACTGGTCAAAGATAAGTTGAATAAATCAAAAATAAGTTGGAAAAATTTGAATTTTGTTTAGAAACAGTACATTAGTACGTTTGTCAGAGAAGTACTTATTTAATGTAAACAAGAACCAAATTGTTTTTTGTTGATGTGAAGATTTGTAAAAACAAGATTTACCATTAAAAAATTTAAACTGGAAATTACACAGCAATTAATTGTAAAATGAAAATAAATAAAAATTTCTTAGATAACTATTTTAGTAATGAAAAAAATACATTAAATTATTTGAAAAATTATTATTCCAAAGTTGGCAATAAAATAGCAATAGCTGATCAACAATATGTGATATTGTATTAGTGTTTAAATCATTCTGTAAGGTACATTAAGTATATCGGGTGCTGTGGTGTTCTTAGCAAAGGTTTCATGTGAATTATAGTTTGAACGGTATCAGTTTGCCATTGAAATAATGCAACTTAATTATTTACAACAGAGGAAAACGTTGATATGATATTCATTTTGCATGTGTGTAATGGTAATGCTACAGCTGCTGCAGTAGAATATGAAATAATTTTTCTGAATCGCAGGATTCCAGATCCCAAAACAACTAGCCGAACTTTCGCAATCTTCAGGAAACTGGTTCACTACCAAGCATTCTTACCAGCTGCAAATGATCTGTCCAACATGACACTGTTACTGATGAAGTTATTATCGATGCAGTCCAGGCGTTAGTGCTTGACGTCTTTCTAAGCAGATCAGAGTTTCGCATTTGATGGTTTGGAAGACACTTTTATCTTTATAAAAACAAATTTTTTTTTTTCATATACAGCCTGTTCAACATATACACCCAGGAGATGGTCTGCTTTGCTTGGAGTTCTGCATGTGGTGGAATACAAATTGACACTTCTACTAGTATGTTTTGTTCACTGATGAGGCAAATCTCACTTGAGATGGCGTCAACAACTTACGCAATGATCATACATGGGCAGAAGAAATCCTCTTGAAACAATGGAAGTCAATTTTCAACACCGACCTAGCATCAATTCTTCATAATTAGTTGTTTGAGCATTCATATTACCTAGCCGCTTAAATGTTGAATTTTCTGTAGCTGCTTGAAGATGTTTTTCTAGCGCTGAGCTGCAAAATAAACTTCCAGCACGATGGTGCACCTCCCAATTTCTCTTGCGCCGTTTTCACTCACTTAAATATCATCATTTCCCCGAGAAATGGATCGGTTATGGAGCTGGTCTACATTCCTGGCCACCAACATTGCCCAATATATAACACCTTCAGATTTTTGTTTCCAGGGACGGATGAAAATTGTATACAACACAAAAATACATTCTCATAAGGAATTAATTGTCCACATTATGGATATGGATTAGCAATTTAAGGACAGCCCTGAAGAACTAAAAAAGCAAGAAAGGCAGTACGGAAGCATCCTAAGAAATGTGTTGAAAATGGCGACCCCATTTTTGAACATTTTTATAATCAGTTACTTATAATGCACTTTGGTCTAGTGTACTGTTTCTGAAAAAATTTGAATTTTTCTAACCTTATTTTTGTTTTATTCAACTTATCTTACATCATCTTGTTCAGAATTAAATTCTCTACAAGTTTTGTTTAAAAGTTTTATTTGTTTATCACCCATTTAACAAAAGTTATTGTACATCAGACATAAAAAAAGGGTTTTTTACCCTAATTTATTGGTTTTCATCCCAGATTTCTCAAAAATTACTGGAAATACAGATCTGGAACCTATTTTAATTGTTTTTTCAGGTCAAAAACCATGAGAAATCACTAAATCTGCCCCTTAATTAACTAAAACTTTCAGTACAACCTCATCTGAGCAAAATAATTCACTATCTGTAACTTGCAAATGAAGCATTTTATGACATATGTTTATATGAACTTTTTTCATTATTTTCACGAGTGGAATAGGTTATAAAAGTCCCAGGAGAACTTCATGATACATCTTCTATTAATGTGAGTAAATGTAATAAAACTTCATAAAATTATCTTTTTATAGATTTACACAGCAGTAAGTACATTGTAGTTTCATTATTGGATCATCACAATGACATTTCTTGCATTATTTCTCATCACTTAAGTCACTTACATTGTATACCTCCTATGTTGAATGTATAAAATTATTTACAGAAAATAAGCTTTGAAGTCGTTAATAAAGAAGAGGAAAAACAAAGGGAGAATTAAAAATTCATATACTTTTTTTGACTTGGGCAGCTTAAATTTTTTACTTGTAATAATAATATTTTTGTAACAAACCATGTCCAGAAAATGCTTAGGATTGTGGTAAATGTGGAATGGGTGTAACAAGCCAAGTGCACTCTTAAATAATTTTATAAGGTTTGTTTTATGGTAAATCTTCTTTTTTTCATTCAGGAAATGATTGAAAGAATTTATTAATTTTGACTCTGTTGCTATTCTGCTGAACTCTGTGGCAATGTTTTGCAGTCTTCCTTTCAAATAAAGTAAAAGTTTCTTTCACTTGCTGATGAAAATTAAATAATTTTTTGAAAATGGAGTTAAAATACATGCAGGGTTAAAAGCAATTGTGTAGGCTTTTTTTTTTTTTTTTTTTTTTTAAATTTTGTCATGTATAAGGAATTTCTATCGACATTTTTTACTGTATCCAAAACATATGCAATATTCTGAAATTTTTATTTTTAAGTTTTGGAATTGTGTGACATAACGCCAGAAATTCAAATAAAATGATTTTTTTTGCACCAGAAACCAAATAACATGAAATGTAAAATATTTTTAGTTGTTAAAAAATCAACAGATATATATCAGCTTTGCTATGCAAACTTATTTTCCAGACTTTCCGACAGTTCCTTGACAGATAGTTCCTTACTTAATATGTGAAATGAAATAAGTTTTTAAGATTTTATTTTATTTTTATCATCATCATTGAAATTATTTTTTTTATAAAACAAATTTTTTAATTTACATGCGTACTAAATTGTACAGACTTAAATCTAAACGATGTTGAATGTATTGTTGCCGGTGGTACGGAATATTTTCCATAATTTATCAGTTGTTGGTAGCCGGAGTGAAAGCTTTGTTTTATGTATGGCATATGTTCCTGTTATTCCCATGTGGTGATGATGGTTACATTTAGATAGTAATTATTTATAACATCTTGATACAAGTTTGTTATCCAAGAGAATGCTTATGTCGTTTCTATAAAAACAAAATGCATCAAAATTTAGTGTAAATTTTTCTTAAGTTTTATCAACATCATTTGGCTTTTAGTAGTGTATTTCAAACATAGATACAACATATTTTAGCCATTACTGTAGATGAGTTGCTACCCTTTTTCTCCAGCTTGTATTATCAATAAAAAAAGTTAAATGAATGTTGTCTGTATTCATCTAGTGATAATAAAATTAATTTACACTCATTAAGGCAACAAAATTGTTTACTTAATCGCAGCACTGACTTGCAAAAAATATCTACTGTTATGCTTTTATATAATTCGATATTAATTAATTATGTAATTATTTAAACAAATTACCTATTTAAGATAAAAACGTGACACATTTATAGATTTATTCAGTTATATCCAATAAATTAAGTGTATATCCAATAAATCAAATTAAATTTGATGTTTTTCATTGATCTGTTGATGGTTATAGAAAAAAATTTTTTTTTTAAATTGTACAACCATTCATTTTCAGTGACACCAACCAAGAAAAATAAGAGGAAAATCAATTTATTCCCACCATTTTAGTAGCATCGCTACATAAAATTTAGAAGTACGGAAAATTTCATAAAAACAATAATGCAGATTATAAAATTATGGTAGGTGATAAAAAATCCGGACCATTATGTGTTCTCAATCTGGTTAGAATTATCAATTTATTTTTGTTTTCAAATATAAACAAAAAATTTTTTAAGTGCACGTCCAAAAAAGGTAATTAATAAATATATAGCTGTAAACATAATTTTGGTTAAATATTATTGAACTAAAAACTAAACGTGTTTCACAATGTTCTTGAATTGAATTAAAATAAACTGTTTTAAGATAAAATTATAACAGTACTGTTTAGTAATCTTGATAATTTAATATTAAAAACCATGAACAAAATTCAAAATTTTGTATTTGGTTTTATAACAAAGAAAAAATTAACTGTTAGACTGATAAATATTATAAGAAAATAATTATAAATCCAGGAGTTTAATGCAGTTTTAAATTACAACAAAAAATAAATAATTTTATTACTTGATTAGTACTTGACATGGATTTGTTGGTACCCATTTCAATAATTACCTTTTTTAATGATAAAGGTTTAGTAGTAAATTACTGTTCTTGATTTTCCATCCAAGATATTGTAGATTCCAATGCATCAAATCATGTCAGGGTGAAAATGCAGCAGAATAATCATTCTGGGATGCCATTTCACAACACTCGTTTTTGCTGTCACTGGGTTTCTTAGCTTCAGCTCTATTTGTCTTTAAAAAATATCAAATATCTGAGGCAAAATGAGTTGATGTTTCAAAAATGTATAACATACTTTCTCTTAAAAAAAAAATAATGAATTTTCTTATAAGTGCATATTTAGCATATAAAATTACATTGTATTAATTTATAAAATTATAAATTACCTATTACTTCTAAAAAAAAATTCATAATTGCATTTGACTTTAATCAGAAGTTTAAAATCATGTTAGCTTACTACAATTATAGCTTTTTTTTGTCATTCACACATCAAATCAAGTATGTAAAGATGTATGGTTTTGTAGAACTTTTATTCATTCATTCATAGTGTTCTGTCATTAGGGCAGGTCATGTTATGGCTGCTGTTCTCCACCTTGTTCTGTCCTTTGCCAATCTCCTTGTTTCAGCATATTTTCCCTTTTCCATAATACCATCCATTATTTGAAATCTCTTCCTTTCCTTCTATTCACCAAGCCTTCTATTGTATCTACTAATAAACACCTTCTTTTCATACGATTTCCTAGCCAGTTCCTTTTCCTATATTCAATCACATCTACTGTTTTCTTTCTCTCTTCTTAATACTTCTTCATATCTTTTCTCTATTCTCCTTAGTACTTTTTCATTTGTTACATGGTCTTGCCATCTGACATTTATCATTCTGCGCCACACCCACATCTCAAAAGCCTCAATTCATTTTCTGTCTGCCTTTTTCATCATCCATGTTTCAATTCCCTGAAGCTTCACATTCCATTAAACTTCTTTAATGCACACAGCAGCCTCTCCTTCTTATTAAATGCCTGCTTTCTTCTTGATATTCTATTGTGTAAGTCAGGTCATTGTGTAAATCAGTTATAAAGCTTCATAAGTACTGAAATTTGTTCATCTGCTCTAAAACTTCATTTTCTATCGTTCTCAATCCTCTTCTATTTTCCACCTAATTACCATTTATTTTGTCTTCTTTTTGTTGATCCTCATACCCTGACTTGCAAGCTTCATTTAAGTCATTAAGCATTTCATTTAGTTTAATTGGGCTGTCTGCCAGTACTGCTATGTCATCAGCAAAATGTATACATTCTATTCTTCCAACCCCAATCTCTTTTCCCATTCAGGCAGCATTTAATTATTTCTTCCAGATATATACTAAATAGTGTTGGTGGCATGCAGCATCCTTATCTCATTCCCCTTCCAATCGCTACTCTTACTGTTATTTTGTTTCACTTTTATTCTCTGTTATAATACAGCTCTTTTATTAGACGCCTCTCTTTCTAGTCAACTCCCTTTTCCAAAATTAACTGTAATTTATCCCATCTAACTCTGCCAAACGCCTTTTCTAGGTCAACAAATGCTACATACACTCTCTGCTTCCTTTCCATGTATCTCTCACCTATTACTCTTAGCAGCCCTATAGTATTCCTTGTTCCAGCACCTCTTAAACCCATACTGATCTTCTGCAAAATTGCCATCCAATTTATTGTATATCCTCTTATTTTTAGAACCCTTAATAGTACCTTAGCTGCATGTGATATTAGGTTAATCATTTTATACTCTTTACACTTCTTTGTATTTCTTTTCTTTTCTGTTGGTATCATTATTGTTGTATCCTGGAAGTCTTCCCGCCACTTTCCTTCTTCAAGTATTCCGTTAGATAGAACTAGTAATCACAATTCTGCTGTCTCTCCTACTGCTTTGAACAATTATTATTTCATCACATCCATCACCTTTTCCTTTTCTCATCATTTTAATTGCCTCATTTAACTCATTTTTTAATATACTATACCCTTTTTGATCTTCATGAACTTTGTACTCTTCTTCCATTCCCATATCATTTCTCTTGGCTTTTCTCTTAACACATATAAATCTGCAATGTATTCTTCCCATCCTCTTTTTATTTCCTCCTTTTCATTAAGTGTTTCCCCATCCTTTACCTCTATCTGATATATTTTCTACCCCCATTTCCCTTCAAAAATTATTTCTGATCTTCTTTATACATTAGCTCATATCTCCCTTCTTTTTCAAAATTTTCTATCACTACATTTTCCTCTAGCTATTTTTCCTTGCTTTCCCAGTTTTCCTTCTTAGTTCATTATTCAACCTTCTATATTTTCTTTACCTTCCTCTGTTTGTTTATCTTTGCAGTTTCTCCTTTCATTCATCTTGTCAACATTTCACTTCTAACCCACACTTTTCATTTTCTGTTCCTGTTTTAACCCTATCGTTTTTTGCTGTATCCTTTAAACTCTTCATAATTTTCATCCACTTATCATCTGCATTACTTTATCATCTCTCATTCTCATTTTTTTCAACATCACTTTTTCCATTTCTGTTATTTTTTCTCGTATCCTTAGTTTTTTTACAAATCATAGTAATCCCTTCTGTCACTCCTGCCACTCATTTTCTTGAGCCTAATGTTCATTTCTGCCACAACTAGATTGTGAGTTGAATTTTTTCCTGTACCTGGATAAACCTTAGCATTCTTTAAACACTTTCTAAATCTTTGTTATTTCATAATTAATTAATATTTTTCTCTGTCCAGTCATGATATCCATGTATATCTTCTTGTATGATTTTCAAACCGGGTGTTTCCCAAAACTAATTCCTTCTCCATGCAGAATCTAACCAGTCTTTATCTTCTTTCATTTCTAATTCCTAGACCACATTTTCCCACTGCCTTGTTTTCTCTTCCCTCTCTAACCACAGCATTCCAATAACCTAGTATTGCTGCACATGCCTCCTTCTTTTCTTTCTCGATTAACTCTTCTTTCCTTCCGTAACACTGTTCTACTTCCTCATCTGTATAATGAGTGGTTGGTGTGTACACTTGAATTATTCATCTACATACTCATGCTTTAATTAAAATTCCATGATTAACAGTACTTAAGAAAGTATAATAATAACAAATCAATATTTGCCCTTTTTATTTTGTTAGTAGCCACTGTCAATTCTTGTTATTCAGCAGTCGATTATCTAATTCATCATCAAAGGTGATAAAAGTAAATAAAAATAAAAATATACCTGTATAACATTTTGCTGTTCAATTGAACACTGTCTGATAAAATATCAGATCTTTTATTTTTATTTACCATTAAATCTATGTATTATATTATTTTAGTGTTGGTGTATGAATTTGTATTCTGTTTCAAATCTAGTTTATTATTAATTTAAAAAAAAAATTCCTTCAGATATTGTTTGACGTTGATGTGTCCTTTGTAAAAATTTACATTATTGTTAATGTTAAATAATAAATAGCAGCTGATACATAAAATAAAGATCAAAAAATAATCATTTTTTATTTACGTAAATAGGATTTAAAGTTGATTGCAATTCTTATGACTTAATAAATAAATGTATAATACATAGAAGAACTTAAAAGAAAATAATAACAGACAAACCTTATTTTTTGTAATTCAGTAATTCTTTATTTTTTATGTATGTATATATATCTTGTAACAAGACCAGTATAATGGACCTGAGTAATGGATTCCTACCAATTAATTCTTATTTAATTACTAATTTACAATCAAAAACATTTATTTAAATTTTAAAATAAATATTGTAATATTTAAAGTAAATAATATCAGTTTTTATAGCCATTTAATTTGTTGTGTTGTTAATTATTATTTACTATTGTAGCAATGTTTAAAGTCATTATTGTATGCATTATAAATGTAAAATGCAATAAAATTGTTCATGCAGCACGTTTTACCTACTTTTATTGTTAACAGAATTTTTCCGTCATTGTAACTTTGAATGCTTATAACTCGATAACGAAGGCATTAACAGAAAAACAGGGTTCACCATTGTTTTTCCTATAGAATTTTTAATCAAAATCATGCATCATATGTCCACCTAAATATTTAAAAAAATTAAGTTTGATTCAATATGGTGGACAGAAATTAAAAACCCACCATAATGCATTTTTTTTTTTTAACTATGTAGAACCCCATTTTCATTTCATTTCTGTTTCTCATATGTGTAGTATAAATCTCTTTGCGTACTTAAATATCACTCTATACATATGAATATTTACATGTTTTCTAGAATGTGAAAATATTCAAGTTAAAAGGACAAAATTTAAAATTAAATTAAAATTTTTAATTTAAATTAAATGGACAGGGAGTAATTAATGAATAAATAAACACTCAATCTGATGTAACGTTTTAAAATTTTAAACTTAAAATAAAGAATTAGAAGGGTTAGTTTCAAGAAATTGTATAAGCATTAGAGTAGGAGGAACAAAACAGAAGAGGACATGATAGTAGGAATAGAGCGTGGGGGAAGTTTAACATTGCTATTTATTTGACGATTCAAAGTCAGTGCTAAAAGTAGTTTTGAGAATGGAAGTATTCTGAAACGCGTCAAGTATGAATGTTAGAGTGCCAGTGCTAGAAACGACAGAAAATAACACTCAAATCCATTACATAATCCTAGCGGAAATATAAAATATTGTGAAAAAAAATTTATTTGAAAATTAATATCGCATGCTTGGTAGAGCACTATTTGCATTTATCAACTTCCCAACTTTTGATGTAAATGAGATATCAAAAATTGGACATCTTAAGCTAATATTATCTAATGTTTGAAATTCTGACATTTTGCCTTAATTTCCATATTAGCTTCTAATCTAACCTCAACAGAATTTTTCTGCATGACAAAACAACTTTTTTGTATTGGCAAACTCTATCCTTAAACTCTTTCATGTAATACATTATATAGACAAACAATTGTTAATGTGACAGACAAACCTGAAGGCCTTTTATTTGAATAGAATTAAATGATTTTTCAGAAATAACTGACAGATTTATTACTTCATTAAAACTTGCATTAATAAGATTTGTTAAAACACAAAGATTCAACAAATTCTTCCTTAATGCCTAATGTCAAGATTTTAAAAACAAAATGGTACAGTAGTATTAAATAGACCTAATTAGTTAAGTTTTTCTTTTAGATATGTAGTTGTATAAAAATAATAGCATTATGTAATAGTTGTATAAAGTAATAGTATAGTAATAAAAGTAGTAGTATAAGATATTTATTTTTCTGTAATATGTCGATTATTAAAAATTTGTTTACGAAATTTAAACATTACAAATATGAATACGATCTCAATACTTCATCATGACATCCACATAAATGAAGAAGGATCCATTTACCAAAATACCAAAATGTTACTAGATTTGTAGCTGAGGTAACATTGCGTTTATTTTTTTAAATATTTTTTTGGAAATGTTTTACCATCCTTTTTACACATTTACTCATTTTATCCTATGTATAATTTTCATCTCTTATGATTTATGATTATTAGTAAATTCACTGCTTTTTATAGAAAACCGTTGTAACCTTTTGCAATTTGGTTTGTTTTATAGATAACTGACACAATATTAATACTGTTAATTTGGAAATTATGCTTTATATATATATATATTTTTTTTTTTTAGTAGTAATAACAATAATAAATAAATGGTGTCAACATATATTACGTAAAACTAAATAATAAAAACAGTTAATTTTTATAATTTTAATTAATCTTTTATAAATTTTATGCTTTATTTAATGAAGAATTTTTTTTATTTAAAACTATTTATTGAATTTTAGCAGGGTAATATTGTTTATTTAGTTTACTACTTATTTTATCATTTGTTTAAAGCATTTTAACAAAAACGAGCAAAAATATTTTCTTTGCTATCATGTGTAATTAATTTTATTATTCTTGATGGCATGAAAGCTGAAATTACTAGAGGTGATTAATATGTCATTGGTAAGAGGTTAATAATAATTAATATTTTTAAGCCTGATTTGCATCACGTATGTAATATCTTTATTATTGTTTTTTACTTCCTTGTATGAAGTAAAGGAAGTATTTCGATTGCAAAAAGTTTCGGTTTTCAGATTTCAATGGAAATGTAAATTTTGACTAGTTTCACCGTGACTTCTGTACGTACATATGTATCTCGCATAACTCAAAGACGATTAGTTGTAGGATGTTGAAATTTTGGATTTAGGGGTGTTGCAGCATCTAGTTGTGCACATCCCTTTTTGATTGCAATCGACTGAGCCAAAAGTGTTCAAAAAAAGCCAAAAATAAAAATAAAAAATTGGATTTTGGACTTTTTCTTAATTGCAGTAATAAGCCCTCATTGAGATCTTTTCAAAGATATATAATAAGTGATACTTATTTTCATTGGTTCCAAAGTTATAGCCAAATGAAATTTTAATTAATGAAATATTTGGTTCTTAGAAGGGGAAGCCACATTGGTTTGAATCAGACTTCATCTCATTTTTTTAACTTCTTTTTTTAATTTAGTTATATTGATTTATTAATAATTATTAACATCTGATTGTAAAAAAAATTTACGATTAATAATTCAATAATAAAAAAAAAATATGAAAAAATATCAAAAGTTATTAATAGAATAAAATTTTATGTACTTTAAATTAAAAAAAAAAAATGTATATGTAATTTAATAGGCATACAAGGAAGTCATGTGGGTCCCACATTAGATTTTTTTTTTATTTTGTATATTTGCCTTGGAGCATCCCTATAAAAGCTAGTATTGTGCAGTATTCTTGTTGAAAAACAAAAATACATTTAAAAGGGGTAGTCCTGTTATATTTTATTTTCAAAAGTAAATTCAAATTAATACACTAGTCTGAATAGTAGCAGAAAGATGAGATCATTAAATTGCATGCACAGGAGAACAGAGTAGGTAGTCTTGGTCTATTGTAATTAAAAACTATTGTGGCATTTTTATACAAAATTTTATTGTGTTCATTACGTAATGGACTTTTGGGTTTAAAAAATTATATTTAGAATGTATTATCTTTCTTTTTCAGTTAGCAGTATGCAGAATTATGTACATTCAGATAGCAAGTTTTTGTTGTTTAGTGTTGATATGGGATTAATTAAAAAATTTCCAGGAATTTGCCGAGTCCGATGAACCAATAACTTCTCTTGGTCCAGAAGGATAGAGGAAGTAATAGAGTAATAGAATAGAGGAAATATTTTATCATCATAGCTTAAATATCAGCTAAGTTTGTAAGATTGAAGAATGTAAATTATAATAAAAACTTATGAAAAGCTCATGGAGAACCCACCCACCTCAATAGAATTGTGTGGACTGGTTAGGAACCACCTCGAAATTGATTCAAGACTCAAGATATATAGAATGAAATTAAATATGATCGATTGAGAATGTTAATTATACAGTGAAAATAGAACATGTTGGTGATGTTTGAAATTACTTGAGTATGTTTGATTAAAATTGTTTATTGTGCAGAAATCACTGGGTATGTGTACTCCAGAGTAGAGTGCTGAATACTCTACTCTGAGTAGAGTATTCAGCACTGAGTAGAGTATTGAGCCAGTAACACATATATGTGTTACTGGCTCTCTATTATAGTTCTTGTATGTTTTTATAAAATATGAAGTTACTTGACAGCCGTTTTAATGTTTCAAGTACAACTTGAATCCAAAAGATTCTTCCTACATACAGTGAGAGCTTTGAGGCTCACACACAAACCAACTTCATTATGCTTTAGTTTTTTAATACATTTCTTTCCTGAGTACAGACAAAAATTAGTAGTTATTTTGTTCAAGAATATAGAATCAATTTTTTTGAATGAATACTGTCTGCATTAAATATTTGTATTCTACAATTTTAGAAAATAAGAATATTGGATTATGTATTGCATCACATTTCTTTTCTTTTTGTTCAGAGGATGTATTAACAGATGACAAAGGAGAATGTGCCATTTGTCTTGAAGACCTTACACAGGGAGACACCATAGCTAGGCTCCCATGTCTTTGCATTTACCATAAAAGGTATGTATATGAAAATTATTTTGTTTTTTATTTTATTTATTGCGTTTTTGAAGGCTTTTGAGATTATAATTTTCTGGGATTTTCTAGTCGCTTCTTCCTTTATGTGTTGATATTCAATATTTCATGTGTAATTGACATTTATTTTAACACTTTTGCATTCATATATTATATTACAAACACTACTGTATGACATTCTGGTTTGTTCAGAGCGGTTTTTGTACGTGAACATCGAAGGATATTGAGCTTTCTCCAAGGATTTATATTTAAAACTACTTTAATTTATCCATGATACCAGTTTCTCTAAAATGAGCAACTGCTAGCTAAACTGTCAATGTATTGAGCACCAATGATTCAGAAAAAACAGCTAAAAATATTTTCTGACATTTTAAGAGACTGAAATTTAAAGAACTTTAAAAAAGGAATGCATGTTGGTTACGGTAAAATGCACCTTAATTGAGTACACTTATCGCTGTCATTATGAAAAGTCACGCACTCTTATGTCAACCTAAAGGTTGATTTCCCCCTGCATTATATCTTTAAACTGAGGGTTATGTAACTTTTGGTTACCAGTATATTTTACAACCTAAAATCATAAAAGTAAAAACTACTCTTAAAAACTGTTTCATTTCTATATCAATGTGTCTCTTTAATTATTGAATGTCCCCCGTAGTATATCAGAAAATTCATCATCCATCCCTTGCCCTAAATTCAAAGAGTAATTTATTACTAAATTATCTTTTGATTACGTCACTTGCAGTGAAGTCTATGAATATTTCTTCTTCAGCAGTTGAGAGCCCTTTAGAAGTATTTTGAAATGGATCCCTAACCCGCTCATAACTTGCTACCAAGTTGTTGTTAGCAAGAAAATACTCTTTAAAATTCTTTGTCACTATGGCTAAATGATTTTCAATGGTTATATAAACAACTTTCACATGTTATTCTTTAACCTTGTAATTTTAACATATTCATCCACATTTGCAAACATTTCTAGGTTTGTTGTTTTAAATTTCTGCTCCACAATTCCAATTTTCAACAAAAAGTATTAACTTTATCACTCATATCCAACATATGTGTATTTGCTCCGAGTTGAAGATTCAAGGTATTTAATCTCTTAAATATGTTGACCAAGTAGCTCAGTTCCATCATAAATAAACCATCTCGAAACTTCTCAACTTCAAGTCAATTTTTCTCTTCTAGTAAATATAATTTACTGCGGTTACAATCTTCATTAGCACAATATTTAGACCAGGACTCATTTCTTTGGAAGCCAGAGCTTCTCTGTGGATCATGCAATGTCTCCAGACACACTGTGATGATTTTTGTTTTACAAGTGCTTGTATACTTTGGAATCTTCCAGACATTGAACGAACACTATCAGTGCATATTCTGACCCAATTTTTCGTTCCACACAATATGTTTGCCTTGTTTATAAAATCAATTAAGATGGTAAATAATGCGCGTGCTGTTTTGAGTACTATTGGTTTGCAGAAAAGTAGTTCTTTTACTGCTGATATACCATCACAAAATTGATCCTATGATCAATTTATGAAATGAGCATCTTTATTGCTACCTGTTGCCTCATCAAGCTGAATTAAAAACAATTTGTCATGCAACTTCCCGAAAAGCTGGTGCTGAACATCTTCAGCTATATCACCGATTCGATGAGTAATAGTATCATTTGATACAGGTTCATACCTCTACTGCAATTGTTTGGGAAAATTATCTCCAAAAATAGTTTCTACAATCTCAGTTGCAGCTGGCAAAATAAACTCTTCACTAATGGTGTGAGGCTTTTTACATTTGGCTATTTTATATGAAGCTTTGTAAGAGGCAAGTAAAGCTTTTTAATTCAACGCACAAAGTTTTTTTAAAAAACTATATTTGCTTTTCATATGATTTTAATTTTAATTCTGCGAATTAAAATTAACGGTTTGTTAACATACTCACTATGAAGAGTTGCAAGTGTCGTTTAAGTTTATTAGGTTTCATTCTGTTTGCTGCCAAAATTTTTGAGCAAATGACACCCAAGGGCCTTTCTTCTTCATTTACTTCAGTACTGGTAAATCAAAAATTTAAGTATTGAGAATATTTCTTGATTTTATTTTCAGAACCACGCTTGTCTGTGCACTTGTTGATGCTTCACTATCGTCTAATGTTTACTTTACGCCCACTTAAAAATTTATCCATGATACTGTATAAATCTACTGCTATGAATATTTAATATCATGAATTGCAATTAACAACATACACATTCACGATAGATTAAATAGCAATAGCAGGATCGACTAGACTGAGACTGGTTGGAATTGAACGACATGCAGTATTTATATACATCCAGAATGTTCATGACAAATTGGAATTTCTCACAAAGCCATAAGAATGTGATATGGTGATGTAAGACGGAGAGTATAGAGAGGTATCATTGATTCTGCTTTTGTCAATGCAGCGGATCGTTGTTGCCAAATATCAACAACTTTACTTATCCTTGGTAATTTGTAAGGCTTGTAATTAAGGTCATAGTATAGCTATAGTGTCAAAATACTCAAAATGCATTGTTATTGTATGAGAGGGGGCGTGATGATAATTAAGATTGAAAATTGGATTGCAAATACTGAAAGGTTGAGAAATGCTGCTTTAATTTCTTAATTTCATTATTCTTTAATTCTTCTCTAGTATTGTGATATAGGAATTATCTTGTTCAGCCATCAGACTAATTGTAGCAATAAGGTTAAAAAAAGAGTAGCCAGTGGGTTGATTAGACTCTATTTCTGATGTGGAAGTCACATAAAGATCCTAATTACAGACTGTCAGATAAAGCTCAATATTTCATTTAATGATGGCGTGTCTACTTGAAGTTTCTACATTAGTTCAGTGCTCTCTTCACTGAACATTCAACAATGTTCAGTGATCTGTTTTTTTTTTTGCTTTCTAATGGTGAAAAACCAGCTAAAAGCTTTTCTTGAATGATTTTGCAGGTGAAAGTTGTATGAATTGTGAAAATTTTTATAAGTAGGTAGAACAGTTCAAAAACGGTCGAACCTTGGTGACTGATGAGCAACATCCTGGCCGGCAGTTTAAGTGTCACCTCCTTTGCTTGAAACCCGCATTGACAACATTATTCATGAAGAACAACGTATTACAGCTGAACATATAGCAAAAACAGTTGCAATAAGTATTGGCACAGTTCATAACATTATCAGTAACAATCTCAAGGTGGGTCGTGAAAGAGTTAACACTATTAACACAAGGAGACAAGACACAAAGTGTGTACAGACTTGAAAGAACACTGTGAAAGGGAAGGTGACCCTTTTCTAAACAAGATTTTAACATGAGATGAAACTTGAGTTCACCGTTTTGAACCAGAGTCCAAAAAACAAAGCATGGAATGGAAGCATATTCTATATGACAATGCTCGCCCTCACACCGCCCAGCTGACCCAAGAAACCATTGGGAAAAAGGGTTTGGTAGATCCTACCACATCCTCCCTACAATCCAGATTTGGCTTCCTCGGATTTTAATTTATTTGGTCCACTTAAGGAGGCATTACACAGAAAAAACAGCAACATCGAGGAGGTAAAGAATTTGTGGGAAAGTGGCTCAAACAACAAGACAAAGACTTCTTTGCATCAAGTAGAAAAAACTACTCAATTGTTAAGACAAGTGTATTATTAATATTGGGGATTATGTTGAAAAGTAGTAAAAGTGTCTCATTTTGAAAAAATACACAGTTTTTTCTACATCAATTTGTCTCTTTAATTATTGAATGTCTCTCATATTACCATTTTCAACATCCTACCTTTGCGAAACCGGATTTTCTGCAGTGGCTGCTTCAAAGACAAATTATAGATCTCGGCTAAATGTAGAAAAAGAACTCAGAGTATCTATTTATAATATTAAACCTTCCTCTAAAAAACTTTGTTGTGCAAGACAGGCCCAAGGGAGTCACTAATAATTATTAAACTTGTTTCTAATTTAGTATTGATAAATTATAAATACATTGTGCAGTGCTGATACAATCCTATTTATAATTGTATTATATCAGAGTAAATATGTATTTTATTATTTATTATGTCAGAATGCAATTTTATTCTGCTTTCCTTTCAGAAAATTAATAAATTTTTTTAATAATATTTTCTTTTTGATATGCACATGACCCCCCCCCCTGCCCATTTAGTGATATTATGTCTCCCTAGGGGAGTGCACCTCACAAGTTGAGAAACACTGGGTTAAAGGGATAATTTATTACCACTTTACCTTGAACTCATCTTAATTTGTTAAGGATAGGCTAATTTTTATTTTCATAAGCTCAAACAGTTTAAAAACTGTTTGTGTGCACATTACTGTAAATTAAAAATCTCAATATAAATCTTGCATTGACTAGAGTTGAGTTAAATTAATTATTCCTTTTAATACAGTCAATTTTACAAAAGTGTTATTTTTTATGATTGCAGTTGTATCGACCGGTGGTTTGAAGTCAATCGATCATGTCCTGAACATCCAGGCGACTAAGTTATCATCTGTCGCCTGAAGATAATATAGATCATCAGGACTATCGGAAATCAAAAACTAATGAACGATTATTAATAAATTGACGTAATATCTATAGTTAAATACAATAAATAAATAAGTAAATAAAATAAAGAAGAGTAAAGAAAAGTGTTTTGACTAATTATAAAGAAACCATATTATTAATTCAATATATTGTATTAATAATTATATTGTACATATTATATATATACATATATATATATATATATATATATATATATATATATATATATATATACACACATATACTATACATATACTGTTTTATTAAAATGTTGTAAATTGAAGAAAAAATTCATGCTTTAGAGTTAAAAGAATAATCAATAATAAGGACACAAAGTTTGTAATGAAGTTTTCTTATATATAATTATATGTTTATATAGATAGCACGCGAGCGAGTGTTGGTTGTGTTTGGTCTTTTTTTATGTATTATATTGTATGTATCACCAGTTTATACGAATTGTGATGGTATAGATGATAATGATGATTATTATGAGGTTACTTTACCTTTAGTAATTATTATGATGTTAGCACAAAGTTGCTGACAATAACAGGGATCTTTTTTTCTTCTTTTTTTTTAATTTTTATTAATAAGAGAGCTTCATTGTAAAAGTCAAGTTTTTAATATTTGGTGTTTTTATTATTTATCTTATTAAACTGATAATTATTCCTATTATTAGTTATCATTATAATTTTAATTGTATTAATATTTGTAAAACAAAAAATAATAATATCAGATATACTATCGATATTGTGTATAATGTTATTGACAGATCAGGTTTTTTCTAACGGCAAAAGTTACGTTAATTTTCAAACTATTGATCATTCAATAAATTAATTTCATTTTCTATTTGCATTTGTAGTTACCAATTTTATTATAAATTTAGATCTGATATTAAATTTATAATAGATTCAAATATTGGCCTTTTGTTGCTATTATTTTTATTAATATTATTATTCGTCGTTGCAAATGACTCTTTTGTCTTTATATGGAAATGTAATACTCTTTTCTTGTTAACAAAAAGTGCTGCTTACAACATTATATGTGAATTAAGTAATTCGCTTACAGAATAATAATTTATTGAAATTTTGTATTGTGTGATTTTTAAAAATATTTTGGTATTAAAGAAAACTCAAGGTAAAACATTTGTTGTAGGTTTTTTAATTACAAAGCGTACATGTGTTTGCTGTAGGTTAACGTCAGAAATCTGGTTTATGTCTGAATCACCTGGCTAAAGTTAACATCAGCTGAAAAAATTATTATAAACCAAAATAAAGTTAATATGCTGTCGTTTTGAAAAAAGTAGTCAGATTATTTCAACGTGTGAGAGTAACTGAAAAGTATGCTTAAAAAAGTAATGGGTATTTATATGAACATTATGGATGTAAACCTTAAAACAGGAAAAAAACCTGTTCCACTTTTCTTTTATTATTTCACATTAAAATAATTTACAATCCAGTGAAAGAAAAGACTTCTTTCTTTGAATATTTTCTCCTGCTCAAAAAATTTATTAAAAAGTTCTTTTTAAATTTAATTACACCATGCCGTTAGAATTTCAGTCTCCTATTTGAACTTAACACTTCATTCCTTCAAACTAACTCCATAACTTGGTTTTGCTTATCTCATTGAAATAAAAAAATTTACAGAGTACCTTCATAATGGATTTTGGTTTAAGTGACCAATACAGTCTTGATTTAGTGAGTATTTCTTATCTTCTTTCTCTGATTTAAAATCATTCTATCTCTATTTTATTAATTTCCCCTAGATTTTTATGAATTTGTAATTCTAAAAGCTATCAGGTTCTTCTGGATTTCTTGAAATCCCTATACTAAGGTGATTTTTTTATATAGTGGTCACAACAGTGATGTGTTTGACAGAAGAGTAAAATATCTGAATCACATACATTTGAATTAGCAATTGGTATTATTTTTTATTTGGAAGATTACTGTATTATCAGAAAATCATAATCCTGCTCTTTGTGATTATTTGCACAATCATAGATTATAAAAATGGTAGGCGTCACATAATGGCCTTTTGGTACATCCATTAAACATTAATTTCACTCAGATTCTGTACTCTTACAGGTTCTGTTGGTGCAATTTACCATGTAAAGTATTTTGGCTTTCATTTATTGCATTTATTCATATGATTATTATTAGATTTTGAATGTTTCTTTTTGTAACTTTTTATTAATTTAAAAACCGACTTTCATATTTATTTATGTGTAAAATTAAATAAATATTACTTGCTAATTAGGTAAATATTTAAAAGTAACATAGTAACTCTCACAAAGAATAATCTATGTTATTTTTATTAAATACAAGTAATATATATTATTTTTGATAAATATCATGGCATGTTGGTAATAATATATAAATTATAATTTCCATTTACCGACATTCATTAATAGAAACTATGTTCAAGCGCTTTCAGAGATTATTACTCCAGGAACATGTAATATGTATTATAAATATTTATTTCACATATCAATAATTGTAATAAAATAAATATAATAATTGATCACCAGAAAGAGGAAAAAATAAAGTCACTATTATCCATCATGTCAGTAAGAAGGTCACAATTGTTATGTTTATTAGAATGAAACAGTTTTACCAACCTGTGATTCAGAATTATTGTTTGAATATGATATCATTTTCAAAATTTGTTTGTTCACTTTATCAGTCTATTATTTAACTATATGTAATATTTTTTTAAATATTTGTTTTATAAAGATTATTAGAATATTCAAGAAGAAATGTACTCTTTAAATAAAGACATTCACCTAAGTCAAGAAAACAACGATAGCATGTATTTTTTGGATATAAAAATTACAATAATAAACTTGTTATTGATATATGTAGGAAACCTACTAAACAGGACATCATAATTCATTATAATTTTTTCATTCTTGGAATCAGAAAATGGCATAATTTTAACTTATTAATATATAAAGCTATAAAATATTTAAAATGCAACAATATAAAATTAAACAATGAATTAAATAATAGATATATTTTGTTATAAATAATAGGTGCAACGAAAACTGATATCTTATTCAAACAAATATTAAACAATAATTTTGAATATTAGGTTGGTAAAACTGTTTCATACTAATAAGCATAGCAGTTGTGACCATCTTACTGACATGACTGGTAATGTTGACCTTATTTTATCTCTTTGATGATCAGTTGTTATATTTATTTTATTACAATTATTGATATGTGAAGTAAATATTTATAATATATATTACATCACTGTTCTAAGCATGGAGTAATAATCTCCGAAAGCACTCTAACATAGTTACTATGTTGGTAAGTGAAAATTATAATAATAAAAAATAATTAACATATATTGCATTCATGATTATCAAGATTTCCACAAGTTCTCTTGCACTGCACAGTTATATAAGTGTTAAATAAAAAAATGATTTCCATAAGTACAATCAACATCTTTATTGCTAATAAAATGTAAAAGCTTTCTTATTTAAATTCTTCTGCTACTTGTGTTAGCACTGTTCGACCGTACAAACAATACACCTCTGTGGTGTGCTGATATGACTTGCTTTCGTTAGGAACTGTAGAAGTAGCGCCACCAAAGTGAAATTGTTTAAGAAATTAAATAAATCATTCAAAATAGCAGAAGTAATAAAATGGAAATTTTTAAATGGACAAGTAACATCTCTTCTGTAGTATTAAGGGAGATATATACAATACAGTGTGATTCTACTCGCACACCTAACATCACCGAACATTATCATTTTAACAGTGCAATGCTAAATAAATTATAATTCTCTGGTGAGAATTTAATAACTTATTATAATAACTTAAATCAACTGTTCGATATCTCTAATGGAATGTTTTCTGTGTAGCCTATAATACCGACCTAACTAATAAATCAAATCAATTTAAGCAATTTAATTATTAAAAATCAAATCAATGTACGATGTTCGGCATACATCAAGGAAACAGTATACAAGTTTCATGTAAAACATTTTGGTCTTGCATTCAGCTGATTATTTTGGTTAATTCCAGCTTTAGTCGGCTAATCTTGGATATAAAAGTTTGGTTCAGATATTATCTTTAACATGAACATTAATTTGTTTATGTAGGTATTTTTTTAAGCATTATCATAAGTATCAGTTCTACCATTTGTACTGGTAAATTAATGCTTTTTTTTTATTTTTAGTAAACATTAAGATTATAAATATTTTTTATATGTGGTTGTTGATAAAATTTTCATTGGTTTACTATATTATGAACCAAGAAAGATGTTAAATTTTTTTTTAATAAATTGTTTTCTGTATTTAAATAATATTACGTGATAAATTTTATTACAAGCAATTATACAAATATATGTATATATTTGTTCACCACACATAAAATAAACAAAGAATATAACGATAACTCTTTTGGCCATAATTCACCTGTGATATAATAATAAATTAAAGATTTTATTTATTAGTGCTGAATATAAGCAAATTGGGTTCTAAGAAGTAAAATAAACAGCAAAAATGTATTTGCTTTTGCCTTCTTGAATAACTATTAAATAATATTAATATTGTACTGTTTTACTTTTTTCATGTTGTTTATAATGTTTGTTTTTCTTGCTATTATTATTAAAATTTTAGTGAAATCAGCTTGTCACATCGCAGACAAGTTAATGAGATTATAGAATTGTAGATTAAAATAATAATTATTAATTGTTATTCTTAATTTTAAATTATTATGTTTATCGATCGATTCATTTAGAATAATTAACTATCAATTGATGGAACTAATACAGTAATACAGAGATTAAAAATAAAATTAGCGTTAATTTTTTTTTAATTGTATTGTGTTTATTTATTTTTTTATAACTTACACATTACAATTATTAGAAAGCAAATGGTTGTTTTGGAAGTACTCGGACAGGTGGCTATTTAATTTGTTAATCAGTTCACGTTGTGTAATTCTGTAGTTGTTCCTCTATGAATTCCCACTATCAGTTCTCCGTATTGCCATATTGTTGCTGTGCCATAATAATATGACATTAATTACACTATCTATCTTGATATAAAACATCCTGATATGTATTTCTAAGGCAACAACTACTCCCTTCAACTGTTGACTTTTCACAGGCCACCAGTTAGGACACTTAATGTATTTATTTTATAACTACTAATTATAACGTGAAATAAAATGTGTAAGGTGCCACATTGTTCCATTGAAGACTGATTGTTTTGTTTGTATTTTTGGTTTTTTTTTACAAAAAGTACATGATTATATTTTTTTTAATATGAATAAAAAATTTTAATAATGTTATTGTTGATATTTTTTTTTTTGTATTTGTAATTAAAATTTGCTGTTATGTACATTATAGGTTATGTCAAATCCTATGTTATAGTTATCGAGCTCAGTATATTTGTTTTCTTTATTGTAAAAAAATAATTGTTTGAACTTCTATGTTCTTGAAGTAAATTAATTTATTTTATGACAAAAGAAAGTTATTTTTTAATTCTATATGTTTATCAAAAATTTAAAGACTTTTTTTATTTCATAATTAACAGTACATTTTTTTTTACAAATTAGGTTTCCATGTAATAATGGTTTGTTATCAGTTATACGAATTGAATGGTAATAAATTTGAGTTTTAACCCAAAGAATAATTGTACTAATCTTATTTGTTGACCAATAGAGAATATAACATATAGTATCATTTGGTACAGTTACTAGAAGTTGATAAGTATCATAAATTTGATCTCCGATTATAAATATTTTATATGTAATTTGTATTTACTTCTGAATAAAAATTCTGTATTACCGAAACACTGCAATCATACTTTGAGCATATTCTTCAAAACTAAAAGAACAATTTTAAAAAATTTCCTTTTTTTAATTATAATAAATGAAGATAAGCCAACAAACAATTTTTTTTCTAATTTAAATAACCTCCATTTATAAAAAATAAGAAAATTGTATGCGCAAGCTAACTCTTTACCATATCTTTCTGTGTATTTCTAAAGCTATAATTACTATTTATAGTTTAGCTGTACAAAACAGTTTTTCTTTAATTTGCAAATCAACAGCAATTATAAAAATATAAATTTACAATTTAGAAAGATGGATGGAAATCTATCTTTTGATATATATGAATTTTTTTCATATAGAGGAGAAATACTTGATTACGTTTATTGAAGAATGATGTAATTTACATCGTTATAGAATAATATTCATTTAGCATTCATTAGTTTCATTGCCTAATTACATAAGAATTATAGAAGGTGAGAATGTAGATTCTAATGTAGTGTAGTTTCTAATGCGCAGTCCTAATCTCATACCGGGTTGGTCTAGTGGTTAACGCGTCTTCCCAAATCAGCTGATTTGGAAGTCGAGAGTTACAGCGTTCAAGTCCTAGTAAAGCCAGTTATTTTTACACAGATTTGAATACTAGATCGTGGATACCGGTGTTATTTGGTGGTTGGGTTTCAATTAACCACACATCTCAGGAATGGTCGAACTGAGAATGTACAAGACTACACTTCATTTACACTCATACATATCATCCTCATTCATCCTCTGAAGAATTATCTAAACGGTAGTTACCGGAGGCTAAACAGGAAAAAAAGAGAAGTCCTAATGTCATAATTTTAAAATCAAAGCTGTCGGCTTAAGAAATAGATTCTTTTTAAAGTAGAGAAATTGAATCCATATTATATTTCTTTACCTTATATTATTTTGCATCTCAGGTGCATTATGTGGAGTTTTTTTGGGGTGAAATAAGATTTATTTACAAAATAAATTTTCAATCGGTTTATACATTTTACATTTATTTAAATTCAAAATCGTAATTGAGATAACATTGTTATTAAAAAGAAAACTAGGAGATTTTTTAAAGTGACAACCTCAAAAAAAATAGCTGTAGAATTTTATTACTGATTACATTTTCTTTTTTTAAGTTATCCATGAAAATCTCTCTTATCGTGTGAAAATATTGACTATTGTTTGGGGTTAATTTTTTTTCAGACATTGCAGTTCATGTATACTCTTCATTATTACAAATTTTCTACTTTGGAGAAGATTCTAAACTTAATTAATTTATAGTGATTCTAAACTCTCAGTATATTTGCAGTGATTTTTGTTTCTTAAATTAATTTTTTTATCGGCTCTCTCTTTGCACTCTCTTCAATTATTTTCTTTATTTCATTATAATTTAATGAATTAAACACTGGCTATTTAACTGTTTGGAAGTTGAAACAGGCATAGAAAAATGTTTTGAGTTTAATTTCATTAGTACAGAATATGAAAATCATGAACCTCTGGTGAAATTTTTACAACAGATTTGTTCGTATCCATAGATATACCTGTTTATGGAATCGGTAACTGTACCGGTAATTAAAATTAATTTTAAAAATTTATCAAAAGAAGACTATTGTAAATCTTATTGTTGTCATTTTTGTTTGTAAATTAAAGTGCTAGATGTAGTAAAAATTTTTAGAATTATAAAATTTAAAAAATCCTATTATGTTACAGAACGCACAACTAAAAAAAAGCATTTACTAAAATAGAGATGCCTTTTAAATAAAATTTTGTGCATAACCTATAATTTGTTTCAGTGGTCATATACGGAAAGTTTCAAATAGACAACTTCAACAATTCAACTGACTGAATAAGTCAGGAAAATTTATTAACTGAAATAAAATGTTAGCAGTCTTTCTATGGTAACAATTGTACATGTATTGGATTTTTATGTGTGATTAACCATCGTTATGGCTGGTAGTTTACTTTATGAGAACCTTTTAAACAAAAATAATATTCTTCAATCTTTATTAATGCTTACCCAGCAGTTTAGGAATTAACTTAAAGAATTACAGTGAACACTAGACAAGTTGAAACATTTTTTCAAGCATTTACTAAAGATAAGGTGAATAAAAAAAATTTTATGCTGTCTGCTTGGTAATCGCTAGCAATTTTTAAGAATTTATTCACAACATAGAAAGGGGCTGCTTTTCTCTATAGTATCCTTCATGAATGCTTTGATTTTATGATATTAGGTCTATCAGAAGACATTTTTTGTTTGATTCAAACAGCACTGATTTTCTGTGAAACCAATTTTTGGGTGAAAAACTATTAAACAAATTGTTGGAAGAATGAGTTGTGAAAAAAGATTTCATTAGTATCTCTGATCCAAATTTTTGGAGATTAGTTTCCGAAGAATTTGTAATACTTTGAATTACAGCGTGAAACTGTGTTGTTTTGAACAAATTTTTCTAAAAGAAAGCGGTTACGTTTTCCAGGAAATGAATTAACTATGAAAAGTGGTTAGGAACTTTTTAATAAGTTTGTATGTTCTAAAAAATAAAATAAACATTTAGTTATTTATGACTGACCAGTTTGTATAGCAGTTAGTATATGGACTTGTAAATAAGCTGAGCTCAAGTTTGATTTCCTGGCAAGACATTTTTCACTTATTGTTTTATCCACCTCATCTTTCTCATCAAACATACACATAAAGCATGTTTGATGTAATATTAAAAATAAATTAATTAATTCATATTCTTATGAATATACTAATATTAAAAAATTCAAACATTTCAGAATACATTTTTTTTAGAATTGTAATCTTAAATTGAGATATTTAATAAAATTTAGTATGTCTGTGTCAACTGGTATTATCCACCAGATAATTAAAAATGGTAAATTTTTCGATTTAGTTTTAAAATTGCTACCATGTTAATTCTTAAATCATTATATCCCAGAAATTATTATTTAGTAACCAGAACCAATACAAATTACTATTTAATAATGCCAGAACTTATATTTAAGTAACTGGCATTTTAAGAATCTTATTACAAATAAAATAACATTGTAATTATTTTGTGATAGATTTTGTTTCCTTCAGCAGAATTTTTTTTTTATTGAAGTACTAATAGGCTGAAATGTTCATAGAAAATTTTATTAATACATTTTTTAGGATTTCTAGTTATATTTGAGCTATATAAGTGTCAACTGTCTCAAAAGGAAACTCTTGTTTTACTTGCTTAGGATTGCTGTCGTAATGCAGCAACTGGAAATCTTGTATGAACAAATGAAGGTATTTTATGGCAGTAAAAATTTGAATAAGATAACCGCAGCATTTCTCCTTGCCTTTTTCTGTATGAAGTTCTCTTATTGATGTGAGTATATTTCTTTATACTTTCATTAATAACAGGAAATAATGTACCATTTAAAATGTTTAAAAGTGGTTTAAAAAAAGCTGTTGATCAACAGTTGGCCGGCAACACTCTTTTGTCATATACAATGAAAACTCAATGTAACTTTGGAAAATATGTTACAGTATGAAATCTGAAGAATTTGAAAACAAAATTTTCACTGTTATCGACCTGTGAATAAATATTCTGAACAGAACATTATCTCAAAGTTGTAATAAAATTGGGCCGTGAGATGAACTAACGAAAATAAAGATGCAGAATACAAATGACTGCTGAGTGAAGCATTGAAATGTGTAATAGTACTCATATGCAGTGAAACTGGCAAATGTAAGGAACAGTTAAAAGTGGAAGGCTAAAGTTTGTAATATACGATTTTTAACTGCGTGATGATAAAGTTACATTTTTTATTCGCTAACTTCTCATCTAAAGATGTTAAAAAAACTGTTATTAAGTATACAGAACAGTATGAACACTAAAATGAGGCGAATGTATGATAAATAACAATTAAAAGTAAATGACAAATAGTACAAGTACAGTATTATACATTGTCATTAGCATAATGACAAATGTACAGTTACTAAATGAAATGTCACTAATAATTAGTTTTAAAAGATAATGCAGGTTTTTGAGAATTATATTGAAAACTGTAAAACAATTTAATTTGTAAATAAATAAAGTAGACCGCAATGCGTTGTAGCAAAAAATGATGAATTTTTTGCAATTGATTTATTTTTATGAATTGTTAACTCCAGACCTGTGGATAATGAATTATAAAATCTTTGATCTAAAACATTCAAGTCGGAATTAATGCTGATCTGATTACTACAACATTCATTTTTTCCTATTTAAATAGTTACGGGGTAAATTTAGTGTTTACTGATAAGTTTTAATTAATAACATCGAGTAATGCTAACTATTCATAGGCCTAATATCTTGCATCCGCATGACACTGCTTGATTTTTCTATCCTGGATAGAAAAGAAAATTTGTCTCGAAACGAATTTGAGATTTGTTTTGACAATGAAAATAACTGTACATGTTATATTTAATATGATATTCTCAAGAAAAATGAGTGCTATAGCACCTTTCAACTTTTTTTTTCAAGATTACATGTTGTCAGCACAATATTGTATATGTAAAATTTATTATATAAAATTAATAATTCATTTGAAGTTTTTTATTTTTAAAATTTATTAGAAAGTTGGTCTTATTTGAACTCAGATCGACTGCTGAGACATGTCAACCCTTAAACACTTATATGATCAATGAAATACCGGTCTGCAAGTTCTATGGACATACAGATCTAATTGGATCTTAATGAAAAAAATCTCATCTCAGCCGAGATTGAAACCAGGATGAAACTACCAATTAGATTTTATTTTATTCAGGTAAGTCAGCATTATTTTATAATAAATTGCTTTTATTTTATGCCGATATGCTAATTTATTGTATAAATATTAAGTAAATAAAAAATTAATTTTAATAAGTTTCTTTTTACTTAACGCATTTGTTGTATGCAGTTTTTAGTATGTATGTGTATATCCCCGTGCTGAAATATTTTTTAGTAAGCCCGTAAATATAATTAGCCAAACATTTTGACATGCACTTGTTTGTTCAGATTCCATGAGCGCCTTACAGGCGATTAGCTGCATGTTCTCCAGACAACCTGCTGTCTGTGAGATTCAGCGTGCTATTTATCAAATGAATCGATATAACACAACTGTGAGCTTCTGCTGGATCCCCAGCCATATTGGAATTTCAGACAAGAATGCAATGATATTGTGGCAAAAGAGGCTTGTTTCCAGCCTCCTTTCACTAATCGTGTTGTTTCTGATGATTTATGTTTTCTGAAGAGGGTGGTCTTTGGCGAGCGGTAAAATGAATGTTTAATGCTACCATCAGCGATAAACATTGTCCTTTTAAGAACACTGTATCATCATGGAGCTCCTCATGCAGGAATAACCGTCGAGAGGAGGTTATTATTTGCTGTTTGTGAATAGGACACAGAAGGCTCGCTCATGGATGTCGCATGACCCAGAAGACAGATGCACCTGTTAGTGAGCTGCAACTGCCAATAAACTGTACACCATATCCTTGTGGATTGTGTCTGTTATGCGGCAATGCGTCACAAGTTTAAAGTAGGGGCTAACTTGCAAAATATTTTACGAAACAATCAGATGATATCGAATGTTTTATGATTTTGTAAGGTCACCAGTTTATATTCAATGTATGATTTTTACTACAGTATGTTTCAGCTGTTTATGTCATTTGGCATATGGTAGATGGTAATTTTATTGTTTTAATTTAGATTTTTAATGTAACATTTCATCATTTTATTTCCCTTTTAGCACACATTGTAGTTGTTATCCATTTATGCTGTGTTTTTGTATTACTGGGTTTTGTTCATTTTTAATATTTATTTATTTATTATATAAATATCATGTTTGGGTGCTAATGATGACATTTCGTTGTGCCCCCAGGAAAAAAGTTTGTTATTTTTTGTGGAAAAAGAAAATTTATTCACAAAATCATATATACAATTTATAATTGTATATATAATTTTTATTTATATTTGTGTTTATGATTTGTATTTATATACAGTCATCTGGCATTTTGATGCTCAGTGATTTTTTGATGCTTGATGCAAAAAAATGTATGTTCAAATTTGTTCCCATAATTGTGCTTTCCATATCTGTTTTCCTGCCCCAGAAGTTTCTTTTTAAAAAAAAAGGATGATTGTGTATTTGCAAAGGTAGGTTCAAGTTCCCAGAATTATTTTATTTTTCAAAAACTGCTTATATGAAAATTTTAGAATACATTTTCTTGGCAGCTACATACTTTTGACAACATCTGTAAAGTTTTTGGGAGAATTTCGGAATGCATTTTAAGGTATAATCCAAAGATGCTTCATGACACTTGATTGTCATATCATCAGCATTCTTATATTTCTGGTGCTCAATCGAGAGAGTATGATAGATGCTCCAGAGCTGTTGCATTGTTCCACCTCAAGTACTTGACAAGCATGGATCAACATTTTCAACACGCTTGATATTTTCTTCACTGTCAAGGTAGATATGGATGTCTGCTATGAAAATGTCATCTTCAATACTGACATGAATATTGCTAAAACGCTTACGATGTTTCACAACTGCTAATTCTTCATATGCTTGTTCAAAGAGCATTAATGTTTCTTTCTTGACAGTGATTGTTTAAGCAAAAAGTAAAATTTGATATTTATGCTGTTCAGTTACTGGCATTTTTCACTGCAACAGACACAATATTAAGAAACAGCTTTAGTAATGTTGTATGTGAAAACATCAATGCGACTATATCATGACATCATGATTGCTATGAGTATAAAACAAAAATTTATTTTGATTGCTATTTTAAATTGTGAAGCAATTCTGGGAACGTTTTTAACCTACCTTTTTGTAAGCATATAACTAAAATTATTTACCTAAATGTTTGTAGTTTGCTCCTTGTCAAGTGCATAATTCCAAAGTTTTGTAAACTGAAAATTTTATACATCTAAGTTTAAAAGTAATAGTTAAAAATGAAAACTATTGTAATAACAAAAAAACCACTGAATTATTGTTTATATAAAATGTTTTTTCTACTTCATTGAACTCTTTTTTGTTCTGTAAAATGTAGAATAATATCATATTTAAGTAAATTATCCTGTTATTTGAATACACACTCTTTTTTTGTGTAATAGGTTCTATTCTTGTAAGTTTTATTGTTTAATTTCTGCATTCTGTACATAAATTTTATTATGATCATAATACATTTTTTATTGTTACATCTTTTTTTTCATTTTTCATAATTAGTCATTTATCCAGCTATGATACACATTAACCCAGCCTACCTCCCCCCCCCCCTCCAAAGTAGATGTATAAAATGTTGGTAAAGCAGTCCAGTTAATAATGTAGTAATACACTTAACAATATATACATGAAAATTATATTTCCTTGTCGTAAAAATTAGGACAGATTTTTGAGACATACGAAATGTAATAAATTTAACTAGTAAATAATTAGTAAATAAAAAAGAACAACCCTACTTTTCAGATTAAACACAGACGTGAACCTGTTATGAATACACCAAAGTAACCCTCATCTTCGTTTTTATTGGATCTAATGTTAAATTCTACATCAAATCATGCAACATAATAAGTAACAGGTAGAGTCATCTATAATAAGGAAAATAGTTAATAATGAATTTTAAGCCCAAAATTAATTGTTAGTTCAGTCATTTTAAACTATATCAGGGGATTTTTTAATGATTAAAATATTCACTAAAATGATTTTAAATAAATTAAAATCAGAATTTTAATAGTTTTTTAAATTTTCGCTTTTTCACCATCATGGGAGGGAAGTATTCGGGTAAAATTAATTTTTAAGAAATAAGTGGTGAAAATGAATTTAAAAAAAACTTTTTATAACAGTTAAAAAAAATACAAAGATATAGTCATAATTCTAAATAAACAAAGTTGTAATTTATTAGGAAAGGGTGAAAATATTTGGCTAATTTTTTTCAAGAAATACCAAAAAGTAAGGGCTATCAAAAAATTAAAATTTTTACATTTAAAATGCAATGGGTAACATGCAAGATGGATTTAAGTTTAAAATAAATTTTAAACAATTTTTTAAAAATTGGACGAATATTTTTTGTTAGACTTAAGTGGGATGGGGAAAAATTTTTATATTTGTTTGAAGGCCTATCTGTAGAAAATATAGATGCAAAAAATTCTTATTTTCTGTATAATTTATATATTTTGCTAATTATATAATATAAACTTATTCAGCCACTCCACAGTGCAGAATTAAAGAACATTCTTACCTTATTTTTTTTTCATTTTCAAAGCGCTTTTGGGCCTAAGCCCATTTTCAGTAATTTTTTTAAATTTTTTTCTTTAAATTACTTTGAAAGTGCTTTGAAAATGAAAAAAGTAAGGTAAGAGTGTTGTTTAATTCTGTATGTGTAGTGGCTGAATAAGTTTATATTATATAATTAGCTAGAATTTATGTAAAGAGAAAATATGGACTACAAAAAATTTAATTTAAATAAATTAATATAATAGTTTTTTTTTTTTTTTTGAAGGGGTGAATATTAAATAAAGATGTTTGGTAATTTGTGATCTCAATAAATCTTTTGTAAGAAGTGTTTTTTTCTAAAGTGCCACGGTAAAGATAGGAAATTTTATTCTGACCAAAACACCTTCACTCCTTTTTCCAAGTTTTGCAAAAATTTAATACATTCCTTTCTCACCGAGGGTAATACCTGTTTACCAAGTTTGAAAAAATACTCTGTTGCCCTGGTGTTGAATATTTTTATTTTCAATAGACTCTTCTGCATAAAGCATATGCTTATAATTTTTATCATTATTTTGTAAAACTAATTTTTTAGTCTAGAAAAATTATACGGTATTTTTTCAACAAACTATTTTTATACTTAATAATAAAAGCTTAAATGCTACATTTTTATATACATTTTGCATTTCAAGATATCAGTTTGTATTTTTAGAATTTCATGATTATGATTTTTTATGGAATGATTAGTGATCCTCAAAAGATAATGTCTGATTGGTATTTAAAAGAAAAAATGAAGAGGCAGTAACGTAAGCACATTAGTTTATGGTTGAATATTTTTAATTGTAACATTTTTTTATTAAATCTTGTTTCTGGGCAAAATACAGTGCAATTGCTTATCATGCACTCTTTTTTTTCTGTTTAGCCTCCAGAACTGCCATAAGATATTATTTCAGAGGATGATATAAATGAATTATAGTCTTGGACAGGTCAACCGTTCCTGAGATATGTGGTTAATTGAAACCTGACCACCAAAGAACACTAGTATCCACGATCTAGTATTCAAATCCGTGTAAAATAACCGCATTTACTAGGACTAGTCGCATTACTTGAACAGTCTCCAAGGAAAGATTTGCGTAAATTATCATCGCAGACAGAAATACCATATGGGAGTGCACAAAAGGCCATAAAGAAATTAGGTCTAGGTACTGCCGGTGATTTATCAACCACGTGGAAAGTAATGGGATGGACATACTGAATATCATATTTTTTAGTGATGCATATTTTCACCTTAGCGGTTACATCAATACTAAAAGCAACATATAATAGATATGGTCAACACAAAATCCACACATCTTACTTGAATCAGCACTGCACTCACAGAATATGGATGTGCGGTTTCTCACCGGCGAATAGTGGATCCGATTTTATTTTTGTGAAACTCTTGTCAGTCCGGCATACCAGGATATAACTATGCAATTTGTAGCTCTTCTCGAGCCTGATGAGTGTTATTGTTACCTGCAATAAGATGGGGCAAGTGTCATTCGTGGAATTTTTGAAAGAAATGTTTGGTGATGGTATGATCTAAAAAGATCTCTTGCTCACTCATTCCCCTAACTTACAGTCACCAGACTTCTTTCTCTGGGATTTTTTGAAAGGGTGTGAATATCAAGAAAAGGATGTGTATATGGTGCGAAGGATTCAGACCTACCTTCAGGATAACTGTGGGTATTTCCAACGCTTGCTATTACCTCTGACTATTACCAACTCTGACATTACCGGTTGTGCTTAACTGCATTCCATGAATCAAATCAAATGTGACTATGTCTGTATTGTAGTCTGCAGAGGAGTTAGAGTGTATAGTTTCATGGTGCACAATAAAATGATTAAATGATTACACTGTATTATTATGGCTGGCATATTTACGTATTATTTTAATTAAACAAATGACTTAATTATATAAGTAATGAGTATGAACATAATGATTATAGTGTGTGATTTTTTCTTTTAACTCTTGCGCATTTTTTTTTTTTTTTAATGTGTTCAGTACCAGTAGAAATGAACAAGAACAGCGTATTAACATCATTAGCAGTTTTATGCCGTTTTCTAAAAGAAAATAATAACGTGGAGAAATGTGATCAGATATTTCAGCATCACAAAACTACAGTTAGTGTCGTAGTGCTCTGCCAATCGTAAAAATCTTTTTTTTTAAGTTATTCTCTCTTAATAATTTATTTAATATTGTTGTTATTTTATTTAATATTAATAATTTGAATTTTTGCAGAAGTTAATTTTAAGATACATATATTAATTTCCTTTCAGCATTTCATACATTTTATTTATAGTTTTGTAAATGTTTTTTAACTTGTGGCGATCTTTGATTTTTTTACGACTCACAAACACATCAGTTATATAATTAGAGTTCTCTTTAATTTAATAGTTCTTTTTATGTTGTTTTTCTATTAAAATTTTATAAATGCCTCTGGTAATTTGTAGCAAACTAAGGTAAATCTGTTATCATTGAAATTTTATAAATGGCCTGTATGCAACTCCCCAGATCCTGTAGGCTTCTGGTTATTTAATTTGACTGGCCCGCTGTAAGAAATGTTTTATGAAAAAAGACACCTGCGAGTAAATATAATCTCTTCTTTTAAGAGAATTTCTTTCCGTGTTGTTTTTTAGATTTAATTTTTTTACTTTTTTAAGGAGGTACACAGGAGGAGTCAAATAATCAGTATTGAGTTCTGAAAACCTTAAAATAGATGTAATATTGACTCGACTGAGACTAAAACCAAAGTTGACAACTCTTTTACTACTAGTAAATTTCCTTTATATTTAATGTGTTGTTTTTTATACTATTGTAATGTAAATAATTGATCGTTTGGTACTGAGTTAAGTTATATATCCAATTACTAGCAATGAAAAGCTAGTCTAGTAAAACCCAAGGCAAATGACAACATTAAATCAGCTTATTGATAATTGTGCCATGCTTAGCACCTGTAGTTTGTCGGTAATTAGAATTTTGATCGAGAAATGGTTGATCTGAATAATAATTCAATTACATGCTATGAAGCTTGAGCCGATGCCACTGTAAATGTAAATTATGCAAATGCCCAGCCTAAGAACCGGACAGTTCCTTTGGTCATACCTGTCTTTTTATAAACCTACTTTTAATATATTGCATAAGATTATAATTTTAGAAATATTATTGTAATTTAAAACATAAGCTGAACATATTGTATTGAAATACCATGAGTACAACGTAAACTTTAAAAACTACTATGATTAAAACTAGCAAACCGATGGAGACCTCAAGGTTTGTCTACCACCCTAACAGATTTTTTCTGTAACAGTGTAACAATCGGGATATCAGTTATTATAAATAGACATAAACAAAACTTAATGTATAATTTTATAGAAATAAATTTACTTCCACAAATGTCTTTTCTAAATTCTGTTAAATTTATTCTGGTGCATGTAATGCTCATTAAATAGTTCAAGACTATATATTACTTGTTATTAAACCAATTGGATTCTAATTTATAATTTTGTTACCTTTGATTAAAAGTGCTTAGTAAAGTGATTTATAAATTTATGAGATTTGATTGAATTGTTGTCACTGGAATTTAATAATCACTCTATTTTTGTACATTGAATTAACATCATTTTATTTGTAAGATATGGGATATTTTCTATATATTTACTGTATTTTTAAATAGGTTGAACTTTTGCATTTTCAGATAGTAAATTTAAACTGAATAAATAAATTATCACTGAACTTAATTTTCTTGGCTCGGACTTTGATCTCAAACGTGTCTACAAAATACAGTTGAATTCTGATCATCTTATCAAAATGGGATGTAGTATATTTGATAGAATAATTAGGAATACTATTATTTAATTTATTCTCCCAACTAACCCTAACTTTTTTTTTTTAATGATAAGGAATTAAATATATAGCATAGCATTGAAAAATAACCACACCTGCCCAGAGGCACTACCAATCCACCGTGGAGGTTAGAAAGAATGGGCACTCATAATAAATATCCGATTAATTATAAAACGGGTAACACTTTTGTTGATAATAAGATTTTTATTCTTTTTAATTAATAATTCATCTAATTAATGTAAAAGCATCATGTTTTATATTTAAAATGTCATGTTTTAAAAAAGTCTGTTTCATCAAGTGGTACAAAAATTGTACCTTTTTCATAGTACTAATAATAATTTGTGCGATCGGTAAATGGATGCCATTTAAATATCTAGTGACTGTAAAACTTAGAATTTACATTCATATATAGAAGTCATAGTCGTAGCCCTAATAATAGTCAATTTTTTTTATGCAAGATAGTTCAAGTTGTCAGGAAGATATAAATTTTAATACGTGTATAGTAAATCGCTTAGTGAAAGACATGTTATTTATCCGTAAAAGTTAGGGAAACTGAATAGTTTGCATATAACAGCATCTGATAAAATAGAATGTTGTAATCAGGAATCTACTACATAATGGTAATAGTACTCGACTCAAATAAATTATTTGCTTCATTGAAATATAAATAAGTTTCAGTATTAAATAATAGTCTGAGTATGAATAAATTTGACATTTATTGTTATTAATTATCATTTCTTGATATGTGGTATTCGTTGTAAGTTGTGACATTTAAATTTATTTATCCAAAAGAAGAGATTATATTTTTTTCTAAATGATGTTACTTTAATTACTATACAGAATTATAACTAAAATCTATCTGCCTATAACTTGGGATATTATATAATAATTGTAATGCTTTGTTTATTATTGTGGTATTGTGATTTTAATTTCTGAAAACTAGCATTTCCATAAATACATAATGCGGTTTGATTAACTAGGTCCAATTCAGTTTGTATTTACAAACATCAGTCGTTAGTGTATGTTACTGCTTTTCACCAGAACGGTTAGGTTTTCAGTCATCAAGTAGTATGGTAACCTGCCAGGTTGGTCTAGTGGTAAATGCATCTTCCCAATTCAACTGATTTGGAAGTCGAGAGTTCCAGCATTCAAGTCCTATTAAAGTCAGTTATTTTTACACGGATTTGCATACTAGATCGTGAATACCAGTGTTCTTTGGTGGTTGCGTTTCAATTAACCACACATCTCAGGAATGGTTGAGCTGAAACTGTACAAGACTACACTTCATTTACACTCATACATGTCATCCTCTGAAGTATCTGAAAGGTAATTACCAGAGGCTAAACAGGAAAAAGAAAAAAGTAGTATGTACAAATTCTAAGACAAACACTTTGTTTATTCATAGCATTTATAAGTTTTAATAATTCATATATAATACGACAAAGAATCATGCCTTGATGAGGCACCATGCTTATGTATTGATATGCTGGAGAGACAGAGAAAGAGATAGTCTTATAAAGATTGATACAGTAGTCTCCTTTACTGTATGTATATGATTTGGTAATCTGCAGTTGGCCAAAATTATTGCAATAAATATAATCTATAAAACTGAGGAGCTCTTTGAGCTGTACCGATATGTAATTTTTTATTTGAATTAAGTTTTAATTGTAAGTTGTTAATATTTCACGTTAATTACATTGCAAATTTATTTTTAAAATGCGGTAATAAAAAGTCTGCATTTAAAATTAAATTATAATTAGTATGGTATTTTTGAAAATAACAATAAATATTGCATTATAAGTAGTTTAATTACAAATAAGTGAGTAATGTTAAGACATGTATAAAAGACTCTGTAAAGATCTGTTCATCACAAGAAGATATTGTAGTGATGTCATCAATTCATAAAAACAACTTTAGTTATCTAAAAAGCAGGTTTGTCATTTAACTTCACTTCATAATACTATGTTCAATTACACATGATTTTATACATTTTCCTGGTGCATTAATAGTTTTTTATTTGTGCTAAAATTATTATAAAGATCGTTAAGTACGCTACTGTTATATATTCTGTCATTTCACTTTCTAATTACCAGATTTTTTTGTATTACTGAAAATAAGACCTTTGCATCTCAATACCACATGTATAAACCTATAAATTACTATCTGATTTAACTACGATTTATCATCTTATATGATATTTACACATTAATAAAAGAACTGAAAACTATATCATCAATGTCAAAATACATCGCAGTTTTAATCAGCAAACCTTAAAAATTTTGAGAACATAAAATGCATGACCAATTCCTCTGCTAATTCATGAATATTTTTTTACAACTTAATCATTCTATTACACTTAGCGGCTACGACTGTAGAAAACTAAATTATAAATATTTGAAATGCAATTATTCTTTTAGTTACCTTAGATTATATTTTGTAATGAGGTTATGAATTTTTTTATCGCTTTATTTACAGATTATTTTTTTTATACTGGAAAAGAAATAGGCTATGAATAGACATAAAAAGTATTAAAATTTATTATTCTGTAAAGTTCAGGTTTTGCTTATTTCAAGAAAATGTATTTTTAAAACATTTTTGTTATTTTCTTTAGAATAAGTGCTTTCCTATTTGCCATGTTAGGACATATTCTTGTTAAACAAGAAGGGAAGAGTAAAAAATAACTGATGCTAAATATCATTCTGTTAGTATATGTATCATAAAAATCATATATTTTCTGATACAAATACCTAGCAAACTGAAAATATTCAGAAAATAAAGATGTGTCTTAAAAATAATATTATAACTAAGACTATTTAACAATTAATTATTTCTGAACAGAACTATTTTTTATACAAAATGCTTTCAGCAGTTATAGCTTAACAATGGTTAATAGTTATTTGAAAAAATTACAAAGAGAGCTGTCAAGAATCATATACCATTTTTTAAATAATTTTTAGTGTTCTTTGTTACATTATATTATTAAAAACAAAACGACTGGGTTTTATTATCTGTACTGTATTGTTCATTAAATAAATTAAAACTTAAGTAAAGCAATGTATTATTTGATTAATATGAAGTTGAATTTATTGTTTTGAATATATTAGGAAACAAAGTACTGAAATTACATGGAAAACCCTAGTCATTCTAAAGAAACATAAATTAATATGTCAAGTTGGCAGGACCACGTTGAAAATGTGTAAATTAATTTTTAGATGTAACCATTAATTACTTATCTGTTTTGACCATTTATTAGCCTACATTACATGTTTGTTCGATTGAATTTTTAATGATTTGTTAAGTTTATATCAAATTTTTAGACAATATAAAATAATTTAACACAAGTGAGAAAAATGTAAACATTAATTTATATTTTAAACAAATTAAAACCCCAGAGCAGTTAAAAAATGGTTTATTTGAAAATGAATTAAACCTTGATGTATGCATATTAATCTATGTTGTTCTAAGCACTGCCGTTATATAAATGTCTTGGTTAGTGGACCGACTTTCACATCGTTTAAAAAATTAAGTTGCAGTTACAGAATATTAATGATGAGTAATCTACAGATTCAGTTAGGATGAATCCAGACTATTCACCCTCCAGGTCTTGAGCCCTGATTCTGATTCTCCATCAAAAGTTAGGTAGGGAAGACATCTTTCAGGAAATTTTGATTGAAACATCAAGAGGCTCTCCAGAAGGGGTCGAAGTTTTGAAAAATATAACCATCGTAATTGGTAGATTACTCCATCATTCATTCACTTGCAAAATCATACGGTTCATTAATCAGAAAACTCTTGTGGAAACTGTATTCTGACTCAAGATAGTAATGCCACCATATTGATATATTGTTAATAGACTGTCAGTTTGTTTAAAAAATTAAGTTCTGGCAATAAAGCATATCATGGTTCATTTATGGTTAAAAAACAGTGAATTCTCGTGCTCATTAAATTTTAATATGTTTTAAGTCACGTTGTTTTAAGTGTCCCACTAACTCGATATCATTCATATATTGTGTTCTGCCAGTAGGGCAGGTCTTGCCATGGCTGCTCTCCACTTGTTCCTGTCCTGTGCAAGTGTTTTTGTTTCTGAATATTTTCCTCTTTTCACAACCCCATCAATCCACTGAAATCTTCCCCTTCCTCTCTTTCTATTTACCAATCCTTAAACTGCATCTATTAGTAAGCACTTTCTTGTTATACAGTGTCCTAACCAGTTCCTTTTCTTGCCTAAAATGGTATTTAACATATTCCTCTCTTCTACTCTTTTCATTACCTCCTCATTTGTTACTCTATCCTGCCAACAGATGTTGGCAGATGCATTTTTATGATGTTGGAGATGCATTTTACGTCACACCCACATCTCAAATTCCTCAATTCATCTTCCTTTCTTGAAGTCCACATTTCTGAATCATAAAGCATAACCATAATAGTCAAATAAAATCTTGCCAATCTCTTTCTCAAATCTAAATTCAATTTCCCACATAGCAAACTCCTTTCCCTACTAAGTGCCTCCTTACCCATTGCTATTCTCCTTTTGATTTCTGTGGTACTGCTAAGATCTTCCGTTATGAGGCTATCCAAGTACTTAAATTTCATCACCTGCTCTAGTACCTCAGTACTAACTCGTACATTAATATATCTTAGTATTAAATTAGTTAATTTACTTAAAAATTTTAAGTAAGGTAATTTTTAATTCACATGTACTTTAGTTAATGGTTAATTTACCGACTATTTTATCTAGAAAGTTTTAATCTGTACCAACCGACTTTATGTCACAAATTGTGTTCTATATGATTTAAATAATAAAATAGTTTAACAAAACTCAAATATGTGATCGCACGCGCAGGAAATTAACTAATACTTTGTTTTGTTTTATTTAAAAAACAAATTTATTAATGAATATCTTGAATGTATAAGTATAATTTAAACAGAACAAGTAATAAATATTCATTGCTGTATTATTCATAATAAAAAATATATGTATATATATATATATACATTTGGAGACAATATGGTAATATTCATTACTATATTGTCTCTTAACTGAACTTTTTCTGTTCATTTGTGTTGCATTAGCTAACCAATTACATTTTCGCATGATTATTTATACTTCAGTGCAATCACTTAAAGAGATACACTTGGAAAATACACTTTGTTGTTATCAGTTCAGTTCTTATTGTACTGTGTAACATTAAAATTTACACCTGTAACAGTATAATATTAGAATAATTACTTAGTGAAATTAATCTTTTTAAGATTCATATTATTCTTCTGTACTGTTAAATGATATTTAAATTCTATTAAATAAACCACCTAGTTCAGAATATTGAGATAAATTTTCATTAAGTTTTCATTAAAGTACTTTCATGGGATCCTTAGTCATGATTGAAGTAATTTGTTATTGTATAATAAAAATAAATAATCAAAATTGTGTATTAATTTAACACGATTGCTGCTATCTGTTGTAGTTTTCATAAGAACATTTCCCTCAAATACTGGTGCTTTATCAAATTTAAATTTGTTTATATGTAATATTTTTCAAATATACTTAATTTTATGACGCCTTTATTAATTTCTAATATTTTTAGATTTGTGTTAATATCAGAAATAGAATGTTTACTGTTTGTTAGATGCTCTGCCATATTAGATAAACCTAATTTATTATTTTTGTTATTTCTAAATGTTCAAGAAGTCTAGTTTTAAAGGATCTATTTGAGTTTCCTATATAAATAGCATCACATCATTTCATTTAATTTTATAAATTCCACACAGATTGTTTATTTTATTACTATTATTTACATTATATTAGTTATGTCATAACTAACCATGATTTATTGAAATAAACAAGGATAACCAAATTGAAATATCAGTTTATAGAAAGCCTACATCTAATAATATAACAATTCATAAAAAATCAAATCACCCTTGTTCTCCTAAAATTAACACTTATATAAATATGAATACTAGAGCAACCAAATACAGATAATAAAGAAAAGTTAGATTATGAGATAAACATCATAAAACAAATAACTGTTGGAAATGGATATGATACTACTTAATTAATAATATTTATAAAAAATAACTATCAAAACATAATAACAAAATAACTACCATTACAACCAATGCATAATAAGACACAAGAATGGAAAAGTATAAACAAAGTATTTCTAAACTAATAATATCATTGAAAACATTACCAAAACATACAATAAAGAACTATTTAAACCAACATACAAACCTAATAACCACATAATAAAATATTTTAAAAACAAAAATAATGAAATAAAAAGTGTGGAATTTACAAAATTAAATGTAATGATTGTGATTCTATTTATATAGGAAAATCAAATAGGTCCTTTAAAACTAGACTTCTTGCATATTATACAAATTGCAAAAATAATAAATTAGGTTTATCTAATATGGCAGTCCATCTTATAAACTATAAACTTTATATTTCTGAAATTAACACAAATTTAAAAATATCAGAAATTAATAAAGATGACATAAAATTAAATATATTTGAAAAATATTACATTTATAAATACAGACAAAATTTCAATTTGATAAACCATCAGACAGATTTTGAGGGAGATGCTCTTATGAAAACTGCAACAAGTAGCAGCACTTGTGTAATTTAATATGCAGTTATCATTATTATATTATTTTTATTATGCGATAACGAATTATTTCAATCATGACTGAGGATGTGGGATCCCACGAAAGACTTTAATGAAAAATTTAGCTAAGATATTTAAGGTAAGATATGTAATAGGTGGTTTATTAATAGAATTTAAATATTAAAATAATGTTAATAAAAATATAAATTATGTAATAAAACAGTGATACAAATTATTTTGAGTACGGTTTGAATACCAGCTCTTATTTAAAATTTCATGTTATATTATTTAACTATTAATAAGGTTATAAATGCAGTTGTAAGTTATATTTAAGTGTATTTATAGACACAGAAACAAACAAAATACACGATTGTGATAATAAATGTACATTATACAATGTTTTTCAACAAAAATCTCTTACTAATAGAAAATAAATTGTTTTAACAAATTCATTATTGTCGTGTAAAAAAAAATGACAGTACTTGTAAAAGAATATGTATAAGAATAGTAAGTTTTAGATCATAATTTGAGGGATTCCATTGAACTTTCCGCCCCATTTCATTTGGCAAAATTAATCATGATAATAAAAAATATCAAATCTACTTAGAATAGACATTTATTATAAGCATCTATTGTGACTAAACACATTATTAATTTCATAAAAATGGAATAAGTTGAAAAACTAAAACACTAATTTTATTACTCTAAAGGTATAAATACACTAATCGCTGTTTATTTTATAATTAATAATTAAAGAAAACGCACTTACCAATGATTCTTTTATATATTTGTTCAAGCACTTTCAGAATAAAATTCCATCATCAGGAACTTAAAAAATGTATGTTATAATCTTAATAAAACTAAAAGTTCTTCGTCATATAAATTTGTTTATGTAACGTAATATAACAGTGGTTTTCAAATGTTTAAAATTATCTCAACTTAACGTCCTGTCATTATGAATGTCTCCAGCGATACCTTTTGATAATGGTGGAGACATTCATAATGTCATGACAGGACATTAAGTCAACGTAGTTTTAAACATTTGACGAACACTATTATATTATATTATGTTACATAAATGAAGAACTTTTAGTTTTATTAAGATTATAACAAAATTTTTTAAGTTCCTGATGATAGAATTTCATAATGAAAGCGCTTGAATGTATATATATATATATATATATATATATAAAAGAACTGTTGTAAGTGGGTTTTTTAATTATTAATTATATAATAATACCAATGGGCCATGTTTGGTAAAATAATTACTGTTTATTTTGTTAAATAAAAATTAAAGTGTTACTGATAGATAAATTGGATAATGATTGCAGTTACAGTGGAAAATAAGATATTTAATATGGTGATTATTAAAAGAATTTAAAATCCATTTTAATGTGAAAATTTGTTTTTATTGTGCTCTTTCATTTACTCTTAATGAATTGTTATAAAATTGTGTAGATTTAAAAAATTACAGTTTTTAAATTAGTATGTAATATAATTAACACGTTAGTATTTTTTTTTTTTAATTTATTTATTAAAACATGTATTAGGTATTATTAAAGAAATATATGCGAAATATAACTTAATCTAAATCTTACTTTTATTATTTGCTTTAGTAATAAACAAGTAGTGACATGTTTACTTTATTTTACTTATAGAAGAATATTATTTAAAAATGAAGTAGATAAAAAAATTGCATTAGTATTTTAAACTTTTCATTAATAATTATGTAGATTAACTCAAATTAAAAAAAACTGTTCAAGGCACAGCATTGTTTTCATATGTTCATGCATTTTATGTATTGGCAGTGATTAAGTCCAATTTTATCCAAAGTAATTTTATATATTGAATTATATTATTGAATGGTCATCAGAAGGAAAAAATCCTCAGATTGGTCCAAAGGTATCGGCTCCTTCTCTACATCAAACAAGGAGACATTTGCATCCTCAGCATGATCTTGAAAGGTGAATCCTACATCCAAAAATGAGAATAGAGAAGGAACCAAAGAAAAGGGAAATGAGAAGAACGATCTACCCTCCAAAGAAATGTCAGCTTTCTATTCACACAGCAGGTGTCATCTTGTCCATAATATTTTGAGAGATCAGGCCATTTTTCCTCAGATGTAAGCAGCTTATTATTTAATAATATATTTTGGTTGACCGGTTTAGATATATACTGCAACAAAAGTAGTATTTTCTCTATAAATTAAAGAAACATCTGATAGCAGGTCCTTAAGGAAAAACCTCATTGTTGGAATTGTGTATCATGTGGAAGTTTCCAACTGAACCGAGGATTGTTCAGCTATATCCCCACTGGAGGCATATAATTCAATAGTTGAGTTTAGTTAAATATTTCTAGAGGTTTGTTGAGAATTACTTGATGAAGAATTCTTTCTCTTTGTGAAGAAACTTATATTATGATGTAGCGTCTACATCTACTTGACTGCAGATTTGATTATCATTATGTCTATGCTGCTGGTTAATCGATATATAATTGTACACTACGTAAAGTTTTAATATTTTACTTCACTTTTTATTTGCTAGATACCAGAATAATCATTTTTCTTAACAAGTATCTGTAACATATTTATACACACCAGTAACTTGTTAAATATTATTACTATTACTATTCATTATTGTCACTAACCAAAGCACCACGGCTCATAATTCACATCATTATTATGTTATGGAATCAGAAATTAATAATTTAGATTATTGTTGTCAATAATTTTAATGAGTTATGTGATCCTTAACTTAATGAAGTTTATTTCTATTAAAATTTAGAATTGTACAAAAAACATTAGTATGTTTTGAAACGATTTATTTATTTGTTTGATGAAAGTACATTATAAGATAATCATTATCTAATGATTATCATTATATATGATTATATATGATGATCATCATTATATATGATTATATTAATGATGGGCACTAAAAATGTTATTTCATTAGGAATATTCACTAATACTCATTAGTAAGATTTTAACGGTTAATTAGACCTGGCCAGTAGATGTACACTCAAAAAAAATGCATTTTACTGAAAGTTTTTTTTACAGTTCTGTAATAGAAATTTTCAAAGTTTTGATTTAATTTTTTAAGTTATGCAATCTTTTTGTTTATGGTCATCACGTAGCCAATGGAACTGAATTAAATTTGATTCAAATAGAAATGTATTTATATCAAGTATGAGATTTATTATCTCTAGATTTAAATTTGTTTGATCAGTTGTATTTTTCAGGTTTGTATCAAAAGAAAAACTGTTTCAGAATTTGAAGTTAAAATATTAAAAATGTTAGTCTTGAAATTTCAAGAGTGTATCAATATTAATGGAATTTCTTTATATTAAATAGAAACACAAAAAAATGGAATTCAAGTCTGAACTTGGAAATTACATCAAAGTATTTGCTGTATCTACCGATTAAGATTTGAATTTGTGAGTCTGTTGTTGACCATTAAAATTTATTGTTGCCTCTGATCTGCTCAAGTTAATTTGTATATTTCAAACTGAAATGTGTAAAAGCAGTATCTTGCCTTACATCACTGACAACAAAACTTGAATTGTCAGTCTACAAATTGTAGGTGTTGGACAGGATAAGGTCTCCATTATCAGCTGTTCTCAGCAAGCCTACTATGTCATGTATAAAATAAGCTGGAACTGGGTTACTGCTGTGGTATGGTCGGCTATTTTTGAAACATAATGGTGGTGCTGCCTTGACAAAAATATACTGATATTAGCATGATACTGAAAAAGGTAATTCATTAGCCATCCCCAAGCTGGTGTGCTGGCTTTGATTTGTAATAGTTGTGTTGTGTGAACGATGGATGTTTAATCTTGTCTTACAAGTGTGTTTAGTTTGGTTTTTTGTGCCAGTTAAAATTACGTTGATTAGAGAGTTGCACGGTGGTTTACACATGACATGGTAAATTTCATCAGAAATATATTGATCCATTTATTGTATTGTCTTCTTGCAGGGAGAACTGGCAAGGGTATTTTCCATTTACAGTTAGGATCTCTTTAGTAAATTTAACTCGATGTTGAACTCAATCTTGAGCTAAGATCACCATGCAAACAACATTACTTGTTATTGTGAATAACAATATCTACTTATATATTAAATTGTGATGCATTTATTACAGTTTTAATTTCAACCTGTACATCCATGATTTAAAGTTGATGTGTACTCTTAAATCTAATTCTAGTTTTCAATCCACCCTATTACAGGATTAATAAAAAAATTAATAATGGTGATGCGAGACAAAACTCACAATATAGGGTTGATATCACAGCAGTGATATCTTAAGACTTAATAATTTTAACTTGAGATGAAATCTAAAGTAGTTTTGATTAAAGTGTATGTACAGTGTGAATGATTTTATTTTTGTTATAAACATTGAATTTTAGTCGTGATATTAATTAATAATTATGAACTTTTGTAAATTTTACACATTGTAATTAAGAAATTTTTTTTGTTATAATGATGTGTAATATAGTCTCTTGGGCAATATCAATTTAGTAAGTTGGAACAATTAACTAAAATATGACTTTAATTAATTAGAATGAATTAATAAATTTTAAACGTAACTTATAAATTAGTTTTATAATAATTTTAGTGTCCATAGCATTTATACTTGTTATTACAATAATAAATAAATATCACCGTTTATACCCTGTGTAAATGATTAATTAGTTTTCATACACTAATTTATTAGATAAATAAATTTCATTAAACATGAAAAAAAAGTTGTATGTAATGTAGTCTGATTGTAGTGTAAGATATTTAAGAAAATGTATTAAAGGCTGGATTTATTGTGTAATAAAAATTAAACATTGTAAGGTATTAAATATTAATTAAAATTTTTGTATGCTAGATGTATAGTTTTTAACAAGTAATTTTATTGAACTGTTTACTAAAAATAAAAGTATATTATTTAATTTTATTAATAATTATTTTAAAGCTGTTCATTGAATTACCTACTTTACTTTTGTAAAGTATAAAATTGTGATTCTAAATCTATTTTAAGATAAAACAAAAATTTCACAATTATTAAACATTATTTATGATGTTTGTACAAAGGAAAATAAATGTTAACTTGCTGCTCGATGCAGTGGGTTTTACTAAAAATTGTTAGTTATATTTTATTATTAATACAACCTTAAAGATGCTTTCACACATCGCTCACCATAAAAAAGAATATGCTAGGATAGTTTGCTTTTTTGTTGTATGTGCTCAAATTTTTATTTCAGCTATTATTGGCACACAGCAGACCAATGATGGTGCTCCGGGCGGCTGTGCAAGGCAACTCTCTCCCACTAGAAGCAGTCCATTGCCAGTTAATTTACAGATTATTTCATTAATTTCTAAGCATAAATTATTTTTATTTATTTTTTTTTGTATTTGTATTTTTATATACTTATTATTCATTAATTTTATTAATAAAAGAAAAGGATTATTAGTTAATATTTAGCAGTAAAAACAATAATTCTTTATTTAGCAGGAGAGAGTCGTTTGTGTGCATCTGACCGGTGCATCACGTGTTCTACTCTGCGCCAATAGCAGCAGCTAGACTGGCAACTAACACAACTCCACACAAACACACACAAGACTAAACAAAGAAGATGGTGCCCCAAGCCAACTCCCTGTTATATCAATATGGCTAGCATTAAACATTATATTTCTATTAAAAACTATTAAATTCTATATCTACTCACTCCTTAAGCCTATTTTAAATATATAGCCAGGGAGGGGGCTCTGCCCCCTGGCTAGACGGTCGGGCAAGCAAAACAAGCCCTGATCGATTAATATTATAATAAGGAAGTGAGTGAATAAAATAATATGTGAATAAAGCCACATTTTGTGCAATTCCCCACCATTGTCTACCTGTTTGCAATGTATATATTATTTTCTGCTGCCAAGTATAAGCATGCGTTTAACTACTCACAGAGTTTTCAAGTCTTACATGTTAATTTTATTGTACTAAATATTTTACTTGTAAGATGAATTTTCTCCAGAAAGCATTTTGTAAAGGTTAAAAGCATTTACTGAGTTTTATTTTCTTGACACACTTATGTAGTGTGTTGCTGTTAACACTTATATTATTGACCTTTAAAGCTTTTATCTACATTATTATGATCAATGATATTGAGATCTCATGTTAATTTTTGCATTAAAAAATTTGCTTAAACAAATTTATTGAAGACGTAAGTATTTAACATTTAAACTTTGTGCTTTTTTATATTATTCTCTAATTGTTTTTCTTTCTACAAATTAAATATCCATTTTTAAATTTTGGTCTGGTAACAGTTCTGAGATTAACTTATTACATCTAAGAATCCCAATAACATGAAAATTTTTATTTTATAAAGAATTGCTTAACAATACCAGTTTTCCACAATCAATTTTTTAAATCTAAATATCTATTCATTCAATTTTTTTTAGAACCATATGATTTTGTACAGTATAGTGATTAGTTTGTCTCTCTTTACCTGCATAATTTTCAAACTTTAATGTTTTGTTCACAACAACCTCTAATTATTTTATGAATTTTTTTGAAGTCATCAGTTGTTTGATCCTATTCTCCAATTTCTAAAATTAAATCTTTTTCTATAATTATTTAATAATTTTTCTGAGACAATGCATTTGAAATTTATAATTCAACAAGCTGATTAGTAACTTTATAAAGTTATCACAGCTGGAATAGGTTATTATTTTTAAAATGAAACCTTGAAAGCAAAATGAAACATTAATGACCTACACAGCAGAGTGATAGCACCTCAGATTTTCATCTGGAAGGTTCTGGGTTGAATCTGCCAGGCATGGTATTTTTTATGCAAGCCAAAAAATTTCCTTTCATATTCCCTTGCACCAGCTTAAAACTTATACGTTGTGAACTAATCAATTATCAAAAAACGTTTTTGATAATAAAAAACTTTATTAATATATTAGACCCTTCAAAATTACTGATTTTTTTTTGCAGTTAAATAGATCTTGTGTTCAGAACATTCTTAAAAACATTATTTTATTAATTACATATCAATAGAAAACATTTTTTTATTCTTAATTTTGGCATTATTACTGATTTTGTTTTACATAGCAAATTGTTGTAGTTACGAACAATAACTAAAGCTAGTAGAACGATTAACTAATAACTAATTGGAAGTTAAAACTTCACTTATAAAATTCCTGTATGGCCGAGTCTAAAATACCAATTCTTTTATTTCAACTAAATACTGGATTTATATATCACGATTAGTACTATCAAAACCGGTTTCTGGAATAAGTGTTTTGAAGTTTTTTTATAACTATTTACATTTTCTCCAGTATTAATACTTAAACTGGAAGTGAATCATTTGAACCTAAATCTTTGTCTATTTTGCTTAAGACATGATGTACATAATTAAAACATTCTGAATTACCTGGAATGCATTCTAACTCTACCATGATTAAATAAAAGTTGTATTTTTCCTATATCTTGAACATCATCACTGAAGTAAGAAAAATTATTCATATCTAACTCGTTATAAATAGTTTTCATTAATGATAATGACTTTACTATTTTTATTTCACCATTTTTAATCATAAAATATGATGCATCTGTAATTATTCATAATTTATTTAACAGAAAAATCATTTATTTTTTAATTAAAAATTTATTTCAATTTACAAATATACTTAGATAAAAGTAAAGTAGATTATTGTGAAAGGAACTACAAATTATTAACATGTATTTCTTCATAAAGAAACATTATATTACAGCAAAACACAAGTATTCACTTTTTATAATATTAATATTAGAATGGTGTTAAATAGATGATGATTGGATGATCTTACTACCTTGGTTAAAACCAAATAATCAAGCATTGTCTATAGTAATGCATATGTTACAAATGCAGTTATGTCATTATAAAAACGTAAGAGTGGAATGTGTTGTCAAAACTAATAAATTACCTGTATGATGATATAAAATTTATTTTGATAATATTGCTGTGTTTTTAATTACACTTTGAAATTATCATTAAAATTTCATTCTAAGCTATAGTTCTGTTATTTTATTAGTATAGTTATTTATTTTTTTAACAAACAATTTTATTTTTTAACTAACAAACAAACAAACAAAGCTAAGATATGGTATTTAATTTGATTATATTTTAAAAGAGTTTCTTAATCTTTTTAGGCAAGTAGCATGAACAGTAACATCACTGATCGTTGAGGAAGACATAGATAGCACCAAGAGTTCCCAGCAAGCATAAACATATTATTTAAAAATGCAAAGTAATTGTAATCTTTTAATATCTTTTAAGAAGATAAAGGTTGCAGTACTCATGTTTTACACCAAACCACATCATAATTTGTAATTTAAATATTGAGGTATACTAATGAACCTCTTAACATTGGCAGCTAAGTGCAGTCGAGCCGTACAAATATGTTTAACACAGCCTTCTGAAATCCCACTTACAATTAACCTCTTATGTTATGATATTGCGAGTATTTGATGATGAAATTGTTGTAATTTATCGTGTGTAATATTTTTTTTGTAGACAGTGAAAATGTATAAATTTATAAAAGAGGTAATAAATGTTGCATTAAATATATGGTTTACTAAATTTTGTTAATAAATTATAATTTAAATTGTATGTTAAATTTAATGAACAGCTTTATTTATTGCATTTAAAACATTGAGTTAAAAAAATTATTCTTTTGTAGGAAAGTAATTGTAAGTTTCAAAAGAAATAATAGGATATTTTCAACATCAAATTGTTAGAAAGTGTGTACTTCAAATATTAACTGAAAGTTATTTTACCGATTTTAAAAGTTAATTTACTTTTGGTAGCTGCTGTTACACTTACATCTTCATGAAGGTAATTTATTGAAAAAGGTGTTTTAAATTTCATTATCTAAAATTAATAAAAAATTATACCTATTTAGAAATGGTTGATACATTATTATTTTATATATATATTTATATATATTCTAAACATTTTAAAATTGTAAAATTACATATTATTTTATTGTAAAATCTTGTTGCACAGTCATTTAACTGTCAATATCATGTTGTGAATTTTTTTACAGTTTTTATTCACAAATGATATTCTTTCCTCTTGTAAAACTGTTATTACTCTTTTCAGTAAATTCAGAATATCTAATGTATGTTTATTAATTAGGTATAAAAGGTCTGGCTAATTCACACATAATATTCTTTTTTCTTGTAAACTGTCATTACTATTTCAATAAATTCAAAATATTTAATATAAAGTTTAATTAAATATAAAAGGCAGTGATAGCTAAAATTAGTAGTGGTGCTGCTCCAGAAAAAAATTTTCTGGGCCTTTACAAGGCCACGGTTAAAGTTTTCTGTAAAATAAAAGAATCAGAAAAAATGAATCAATTAGAGTAACTGGAAGCGATAATAATCTAATTCTACATGTTATCTCATTCAAGGATATGGTATATAGTTGTTAATCACAACACATGAGAAGTAAAAAAAAAACTACCTTCCACCAGTATGCCAGGATCGGCACTGTGGGAGCGACAGTGCTCTCTCTCCCTTGCAGCCTCGCATGCAGCTTTCTTTGTGCCCATGTGCACAACAGCCAAACACCATGCCACTGGAACTGTGAAGTGCACAGTTCCATACAAAGATTTATGTATCTCTTTCATAACCTGGGGGATGGATACTGACATTAAGCTTAAGGTTTATATGTTGTACAAGTATAAAGAAAGAATAAAGAAAAAAGGCCTCATTAAATGTTATCGATAATATCAAGTAGAAATAGGGGGTGCTGCAGTTCCACAGTGCCTACACATGAGCCGCCATTGATAAAAGGTCTGAATGTAAAATTGTAGGACTTTCTATCATGCTAATAGTATTTGTCTTATTGTAAGTCGACAGAAATATTATTAATGTATTACTTGTATAGATAACTTGTTTCAGTGTTTCAACATGATTAGTAGTTTTAATTTAATTTGCAATATTCACTCACAGCAGTGAGTACAACACATTAATCTAAGTTTTCTAATTTAATTTAGGAAAGCTCCAGTGGAAGTTTTCAGATATTTTATTGGGATAATTTTTGTCAATCGCATTTAGTTTTTGAGGACTGAGAACAGGTTAAAAGTTACTCAAATGCTGGTAATCCGATTTCGTCAAAGATTATTGTAAATATTCAACAAATTTAATATATTATTTGAAGTTAAATGATAACAGACATACAGACAAACATGGATAAAGGAGATGGTGGAATAAAAGGAAAGGTGGCAAGAACTTTTGTTATCTGGAAACAAATGGAACAGGAAGTAGACTTACTAGGAAAGGTCTTCACTTGTGATATTAAGATATAAATATTTTAATATACACCAGAAATGAAATGATAATCAGTGAAGCATTGGAAAATTACAGAATTGCCTAGTTAGTAAAAAGCATGAGTCAAAATTCACACTTTCTTCAGTATATAAGTAACCTACATCACCTTTAAGTGATACAATTAATCAAAAATATTATCTTGAGATCCCGGCTAGCAAACCTTTGTGAAAGAGTGAGAAGAAATGTCGAATTCAAAACCTTGTGACTTTTGGCATTTTTCATTGCCTACAAAATCAGTTCTAATCATAAAAATGTGTAGTTGGTACATATAGTTGGGTTTCAGTTGGTAAAATAAATTTAAAAAATGAGAACCGGGTTCTATATTAAGACTGTATACCTGTTCACTTTGCCACATATGTCAAGCTGTTTTCAACAATACATAAGTACATACAGTACTGTATATCATCACTCTATCTAGTACTCTGCGACTTGTGTTTAATCCCAGAAATCAAATGTTTATTGAAAAGAACAATTTTGAACTTGTGGATGATAGAAGCAAGAAAGATTTAGCTTTTGAAAAGCTTTTCAATCAAACTCTTCCAATACTGCTTAAAATAATGGAAATGCACATGTAGCATTGTTGATTGAGATTGAAAATACATTGAAGGTAATAATTGTTGAAGGGTCAAATCTTAACTCGTATTATATTTTATACGTATGATCCTGGAATTTTACAGCCAAACCTTGTATGAACAACCTTATTTTAATTTATTAGCACCTCAATGTCACTTCAGTCGATAATATTTACATGCACAGGTAAGTTATTATCATCTTATAGATAAGTATTACAGATTACCAGCAGCAGTAAATAATTATTTAATGATTCACAGTGTATGACTATAGAAACCTAGCATTAATAATTTATGTTTAAAAAACATTATTATATTTCATACTAGAAAAATCTGTTATACTGTCTATATTCTAAATTAACATTCCTTAGATTACTACAATAGGTTTCTAAACACGGAGATAATTTTTAGTGTATAGCAAACAATAGCTTATATTAATGATATGGATTTTTATCATTAATTGATTTAATATGTTAATACCTATTAGTCACTGATTTTTAATATCGATTCATTTTAGTAATGCTCATTCTAGATTTTTGTTTGACTAAATTTTTAGAAAGTCTGTCAAAATAAATGTAATTGTGTTATGATGCACCAAATATGTTTTAAATATGCACCAAATAAGTATTAGACACAACCTCTTTGAAATTACGATTATATATATTAACCGTGCGTGTATGTAATTAACTATAGCAGTATTACTGAAACACAGCAGAAAAACTATAACGCCAAAACCCTTAGAACAAGAGTTAAGGAGAAAAGGTGAGTCGTTGAAAAGGATAGATTTATCCAAAGAGGGAGTGCTAAAAAAGTCAAAAACTAACTTGCCTTAAAGAATGCAACAAAGCCTCTTTCAGGTAATTAAAAAAGTGCATACATTTTGTGATAAAATATTAGATTAGAATCAGGAGTAAAGGTAGATGGAGAATATGAATTTTAATTTGACAGAGAGTAGTGGCCAGGTTATGCTAGTTCTTATTCTGTGCAGTTTTTTCTCATGGTATATAAACTGGAAATACTGTAAATCAGCTGTAATATTTTTGTGTCAGATTTTATAACAATAACCTTTACATTGTTAATTTATCAAACTTATTATAATCCAACTGTTAGGAGGATATCTTTTTAATAAACCACCTTTCTTTCTTTTTCTGTTTAGCCTCTGAAACCTTTGCAAGGTATTACTTAAGACGATGATATGTAAGTGAAGTGTAGTCTTGTACAGTCTCAGGTTGACCGTTCTTCAGATGTGTGGTTAATTGAAACCCAACCACCAAAGAACTCCGGTATTCACGACCTAGTATTTAAATTCATATAAAAGTAACTGCTTTGACTAGGGGTTTAAACCTTAGAACTCTTGACTTCAAAACCAGCTGTTTGCGATGATGAGTTTACCACTAGACCAACCCGGTGGGTTTTTAATATAACACCTAATCAGTTATTAAAGTTATTACATTATTTAGATAATAACACATAAAAAATCTCATTACGGAAACTTAAAAATAAATATTTCTAATAAGACTATAATAAATGGGGCATATAAAAAATCAAAAACTATTAAAAAATGAATAAGACAATAAAAAAAATAAACATAATATTACAAACATTGAAAAAAAAGTAATTCATGTATTTTAGAAATAAATGATAATCCCATTCATTTAGTATAAGAAGAAAAAAATTATATTTATAAGTTTAAAAATTAAAATAAACTCATAAACTAAGTTTGACAGGAACATGTGTTTCGGTTGAGTAAATTGATAAATTAGCTGTAACAAAGAAAAGTTATATGCTTTCAAACTGTTCTTTCAACAACATAATATTTAGCGATACATAAATTGCCATTTTAGTAAAACAAATTATTTGCAATTATTTAATTTATGTTGAGGGTGTATTTTAAAAAAATACAAAAGTACTCTCGCAGATAGGTTTTTTAATAACTATTTTAGTGGTTTTTCTTGTAAAAAATAATATTTAAGAGCTTATAATTTACAATCAGAAGACCCTACTGTCTTATAATTTAAAAAATACTTGATGTAATAACTTAGCAATTAATTTTTGTTGTAATGCTAATAACATTCAAATCACTGATATTGTGTTGTACAATATATTATGAATCATTTTTGATCAGATGTTGAAAATTACCTAACATATAATATATTGAGATATCCTTAAGTTATCTAATTTTAACATTGGTTTTTTTGGGGGAAGGATGGAAACAATGATATAATTTTATCTGATTTAAACAGTTTTAAGAAGCAGTAAAAATTGTACTGCTTCTTATATTATAGTAACATAAATAACATATCTATTAAGTAATATTATATTTCTCCAACAACCTGATATATTGCAATGACTAAAAATTCTCAGATATTAGGATTTTAAAAATCAAAGGGTATGAAGTAATAATAGACTGTCAAAGCTGTGTTTAATAAATCAAATAGGTTATAAAAAAATCATTGGATCAAACAAAACCTTCCCTGTACATGATTTTTCAGGGTTCATGAATAAATGGTTAATACTAAAACTATATTTAAAAAAAAAAGTATTTTCTTTTTAATAATTGTTACATCATTGATTTACATAACGGTTGTGCACTGTGTAGAACAATATATTTAATAATAATAAAAAATTCTATATGAATTTTTTTTTGTACTATCTTATGAGCAACAAATAAACTATTTTTAAGTGCTCGCCATTGAAATACTCATAAGCAGATAGATTGGAAATCCTTGTGACAAAAGTCACTTTTGCTAGAAATTAGTCAGTTGGAAAAAGTAATTTAAAGGTATCATTGAATAACAAATGTTTTTGTGCTAACATCATGTTGTTGAGATCAGTTTATATGCGGAATTTGTGGTATTTTGCTAATAATAAATATCTGAATCATGTGGTATAGAATGAGTATTGTGTTGAAATGAAATTCATGGTTCTGTATTATAATTTTTAACTGATTATAATGGCAGATAATTTTGTAAATCATATACACTTATTCACAATGCATCTAGTATTCATGCAGTTATCTAGGATTATCATTTTTCCAGCCATTTATTTATTGTGGTGTAAAAATATTATATCAACAGTAGTTAAAAAAAATTAAAAGAAAATATTTTACCACCAGTAATAATAATATTTTTGTGACGTAAAAATATTCATAAGATATTCTACCATCAATTGATAAACTTTTCACTTTTGCTGGATAAATCTAATATAAATTTTCAAGTCCCACAATTCTTGGTGAACATGAAGATTTCATTTTTACAAAATTAGTTTTATATTGGTGAAAACCACAATTTTAATGCTTAATTCTTTAGAGTCATTGTATGATGTTTTACTAGAGTGCTTTGAACTCTTGTATTTGCTGCATTAGTAGTGATAATGATATTCAGTGTATGATCCAGTCAGTAAATTTTTACAGAGCAGATTCTTTTTGAATTCAGGTTATAATTCATGTTTTGTTAATGTTTAATGTGCAAGATTAAAATGCACAAAAAAAGGTTATCTTCCAGTCTCATAATAATCGCTATTATTTGTATAAGATAATTTTACATAAAAACTATGTTGTACACTATTTCACAGCTTCACTATATGAAAATAAATAGGTTCAAATTCTACCTGAAATTGTATACTAATTGCTCTCTGAAATTCTGAAGCTAACTTGGCATTGGTTATCGTATCATAAATAGTAAAAAAATTGATTTAGTAGGGACATTAATTTTCTGTGATAAAATTTTTAGTATTTTTTTATATCTGTATAAATTTATAACCGATTTCAATAGAAGTACTAAATGTAACAGCTAATTTAAAGTTTTTATAGTTTAAGTAATATCAAATCAAGATGTGCATACATATATCATTTAACATTGACACAATAAGTGTATCAATTTTTTACATGAAGTAATAGTGATATTTTCGGTTTACACTAATTTATGAAGATAAGTTTGTGGAAAATATTAATGAAATATTTTTTTTTAAATCAGTACAGAATAGAATAACAGTTCTGAAACGTGAACAGTTCTGGAAAATGTTGAATTCATATTGAAGTACACCTTAAAAACAATGAAAAAATGTCAGATTTATTTGACATGTTATTCCTAACCTCACCAAGAGAGTAGTATTACTTTTATAAAAAGAAGTTAATTAATTACAAGATTTTTTTTAGATAGTCAGGAATGTTAACGGAAGCTTTATAACATACTTTTCTGTGCAACACTAAAAATTTTACTTCATGCAATGATACTGTGTATAGTTTGTATTGAGCTCATACATCTGAAAGTTGTGAGTTGGGATTTTTTGACATATCTGTACTAATTTTAATTTTTAGACATTTATCTGTAAATTTAACACTCGCCACCAAGTGTATTGCTAGTAACATAGTAAGGGTAATCAGCAGTAAAATGACCATACTGCTAGCTAGCAATATACCAAGCCAGTAAATTTTTTAAGTTACAGGGTATCTGATCCAATTTTTACTTGCTCAACAGCATTTTAGAATAAAATATACCAGTTATGACAAGTATCATTATTGATACACCTGACCAAACTGTCTATGTGTATTGCTAGCAATGCATCCTAGTTTTGACATTAAAAATCCATTTTTAATGTCTTTATTATCAACATATAATAATAAAGTATTCTTAAAATGAAGTAAAAGTATTCTTGAAATGTATTGTTAAAATAATCCCAATACCCTTGGGACAAGAATGTGTTAAATACTTTGTGATCATTTATTAAAATTTTAGTTGTACTAATATAAACTGTATACGAACACTATAGTATACACTTACACTTACACTATAGTATACACTTACACTTACACTTACTCAAAAACTGTTTTAAGAGAGATTTGAAAATGTAAATGCTACTGTTGAGATTTTTTTGTAACATTATTTTATCAAATGACATTTCAGTGGAACTGTTATTTATAAATATGATTTGTATTTACATTGTTATGATTTTAGAAAAAAATCTTGTAGTGAATGAGACTTTAAAGGGGACAATGTAATTTGATACATATGAACAGTTTTAATTTTACATCAAAAATATTGTAGACTGTTTTTCTTTATGGTATTTCAGTTTCATTTAAAACTAAGGCTTTTTTATTATTACATTATGTTAATGTGCGTAAACCAAAAGAGAATTTACTTAACATTTGAACTATTATAATTTGTGTATGAGGAATTTGAAGTAATATCTTAAAGATGAAATCTTTCTTATTTTTACTTTTCTTATTAAATACCAGTAGTTGTTGTCTTATATATTGGTACATCCCAATAATAATTTGTGGGACCAATTTTTTTGTTTTATATTGAGCAAATTTTTTCCTGGATTTTTTTTCAACATTTTTGTTGAAATATATTGAATTTTCTTTATTTTGTTACTTGAAAATTGAACTGTTTTTTTATGTTTATCGTATGGTTATTAACTCTCTCCTAAGAAAAAGGCTTGTATTATAAAAAAAATATAATACAGTAATTAGTGACACCATGTTGAAAATTTATATTAATTACACTTTAAATTTAATTAATCTATTTTTTTTTTATCTTCAGTCATTTGACTGGTTTGATGCAGCTCTCCAAGATTCCCTATCCAGTGCCAGTCATTTCATTTCGGTATACCTCCCACATCCTACATCCCTAACAATTTGTTTTACATATTCCAAACGTTGCCTGCCTGCACAATTTTTTCCTTCTGCCTGTCCATCCAATATTAAAGTGACTACTCCAGGATGCCTTAATATGTGACCTATAAGTCTGTCTCTTTTTTTAACTATATTTTTCCAAATGCTTCTTTCTTCATCTATTTGCCGCAACATCTCTTCATTTGTGACTTTATCCACCCATCTGATTTTTAACATTCTCCTATAGCACCACATTTCAAAAGCTTCTAATCTTTTTTTCTCAGGTACTCTGATCGTCCAAGTTTCACTTCCATATAAAGCTACGCTCCAAACATATACTTTCAAAAATCTTTTCCTGACGTTTAAATTAATTTTTGATGTAAACAAATTATATTTCTGACTGAAGGCTAGTTTCGCCTGTGCTATTCAGCATTTTATATCGCTCCTGTTTCGTCCATCTTCAGTAATTCTACTTCCCAAATTACAAAATTCTTCTACCTCCATAATCTTTTCTCATCCTATTATTACATTCAGTGGTTCATCTTCGTTATTTCTAATATATTTCATTACTTTCGTTTTGTTCTTGTTTATTTTCATGCGGTAGTTCTTGCGTAGGACTTCATCCATGCCGTTCATTCTTCCTTCTAAATCCTTTTTACTCTCAGCTAGAATTACTATATCATCAGCAAATCATAGCATCTTTATCTTTTCACCTTGTACTGTTACTCCGGATCTAAATTGTTCTTTAACATCATTAACTGCTAGTTCTATGTAAAGATTAAAACGTAACGGGGATAGGGAACATCCTTGTCGGACTTCCTTTCTTATTACGGCTTCTTTCTTATGTTCTTCAATTATTATTGTTGCTGTTTGGTTCCTGTAAATATTAGCAATCGTTCTTCTATCTCTGTATTTGAACCCTAATTTTGTTAAAATGCTGAACATTTTATTCCAGTCTACGTTATCGAATGCCTTTTCTAGGTCTATAAATGCTAAGTATGTTAGTTTGTTTTTCTTTAATCTTCCTTTTACTATTAATCTGAGCACTAAAACTGTTTCCCATATCCCTACACTTTTCCTGAAACCAAACTGGTCTTCTCCTAACACTTCTTCCACTCTCCTCTCAATTCTTCTGTCAGAATTCTAGTTAAGATTTTTGATGCATGACTAGTTAAGCTAATTGTTCTGTATTCTTCACATTTATATGCTCCTGCTTTCTCTGATATCATGACTATAACACTCTTTTTTAAGTATGACAGAACTTCCCCTTTTTCATAAATATTACCCACCAGTTTGTATAGTCTATCAGTCGCTTTCTCACCTGCACTTGCAGTAACTCTACAGGTATTCTGTCTATTCCAGGAGCCCTTCTGCCATTCAAATCTTTTAATGCTCTCTTAAATTCAGATCTCAGTATTGTTTCTTCCCTTTCATCCTCTTCAACTTCTTCTTCTTACTCTATAACACCATTTTCTAATCCATTTCCTCCTTATAACTCTTCAATATATTCCACCCACCTATCGACTTTGCCTTTCGTATTATATATCGGTGTACCATCTTTATTATTAGATTTTAATTTACGTACCCAAAAATTTTCCTTAACTTTCCTTTATGCTCCGTCTTTTACCAATGTTGATTTCCCTTTCTGAGTATAAGATTCTATTTTATTAAAACACCTGTAAAAGTCTGACCATTGGGTTGAGCTTGTTTGTGTCAGTGTAAAATTATCTGGTTTATCTCATCAATATTAAAAGATCATATGTTGAGATTTTTATAACAATGTAGTTTAATTTACTTAATTTTGTTGATGTGGCTCAAATAAGAAAATTGTAAATATGCATATTAAAAATAATTCATAAAATTAATGTAATTCCCTGCTAATGAGTTTCTCTTGCGGATAAGAGGGCTGGTCTGCTAGTGCATAATTATTGGACCCTGTTGTTAAGATAGTTAGGCAGCTTTGCCAGTATAATAACCTATTCATCGACAATGATTTTATTCACTTACACGTGTAGTTAATAAATAGATTTAAAAATTATTTATATGAAAAATATATTCTTCATGACTGACTGTATTTTCATTTAACTTTCAGTTATTTTAACAATTACCAGTAGGAAGATTTATTATTGTTATTTTTATTACTATGCACTGATTAAGTTAATGAATTCTTGCTATTCCTGTAAATAGTCTACATGAATTTTATGAGCTTATTAAAAATATTAATAAACAGTATTCCTCCAGAACTTACATCAGACAAAAATAAATCTAAATTGAATTATTAAAAAAAGTATTACAATTTTTGTAGTTTAAGAACTGAGTTAGTTTTATTTTGTTTTTTAATAGCCGATGAAATTCAACTTTTTCTTTCTGATTAGAGAGAAAGTGAAGAATTATGCGGTATCTCTGACTAGTGATACTGCATGAGAAATATGTTAAAAGTGACTCCTCATCCCCTAGAGTAAGTCGCCCTCCATACCTAGCCCTGATGAACTTTACCGCCGGAGATCACCTTATAGACCTCGGCATATGACATCTCTCAGTCACCTCAGCCCAGGTGCCACCGATGAATCTCACAACCTACATTCTCATCAGTGTAATGATTACTAAAAGTAATAAAACACATCTCTAGACTCAAGCATGACTGAAAACTATAGTCATTGAAGGAACTGTATTGCCTATCTACCTGAAAGGTAAAGTGAGTTCACATGTGACACAAACACAGAACAATACTACAACAAAAACACAAAAATAAAACTAATAACAAAACAGTTAAAACCGATATAACACTAACAAAAATAAAAACAACACTAGCAAGAAATCGTAACAAAACAAAGTATGCAGTACAAAGACCAAGCAGCACCCTGGATTCCCTTCACAATCCGTTCCCTAGCCAAATAGTTCAGAAATTCTGCAACCACTGACCATTCAGCCTGGTCCATTTAGTTTTGACTGATGTCAAGCGTTGCTCCGATGGTATCCAGTTGACAAATTACTGCGTAGCGCTCCAGATCATATTTGGTACACTCATACAACACATGAAAGCCATCGTCCTGTCCCCACACTGCGAGCGCAGACCCGAATACACCAGGCCAAACCCAGCTAGTCTAGCCCTGAAGGCCCCATGACCAATAAGAAAGCGAGTTACATACTTGTTAGGGAAAACTCATGAGGTGCCCCATAAGCTTCTAACGTCTGGGAAGAGATTGTGCATATATCACCCATCTATCCTGCCATATATCATAACCATGTTGCTAGAGTAGCCATGATGTTTTTTAGATTGTGGATGACAGTAGAGGATCATTTAAAGATACATTTCTGTCCTGCTTGGTTTTATTTTACATCTGTCATTATGTATAATAACTAGGTAATAACTAACTCATCGATTACAATTAAGAATAACTTTGTTTTCCAGGAGTTCCTTGGCTCTTTTAAGCTAAATAATTCTAGTACAATTATTATTTTCTATCTTGTTCTTATTTCCTTAACACATTTTCAGTTGTTTCATATTTTCTTAAGGATTTTTTCTTTGCAATTGATCTCTGGTTCTTCTTTGAATTATCTGATTTTATATCCTTCAGTGACCATCTTTTTACGATCCTAAGGATTTGTAATGGCTCTTCAAACTTTATTTGTCTTTCTTGAATTTATAATTCAGGTTTCTTGATCGTACATCATTAGAAAATAAAAGATTTTTCTGTACATTGTAGTATAATTAAAAAATATTTTTCTTGTGGAGTTACATCTGGTAATGTGTAGAATGATTATGCCCAAGAATTCAGCTGTAAAAAAAAAAAAAAATTTTTGTTTTTAGTATACAATTAACACACAAGATTGTAATAGTATAAATTATACAAATATTATGCCATTATACAATATAATAATGTTAAAGGCGTACAAGTCTTTTTCTTATGAGATTTTGTGTTAATTACTTTTTCAGTTAAAATAAATAAATATTCTTATTAAAAAAGGTTTATTATTTCAAAGAGTAATTTTTACTTAATTTTATATTGACTGTAATTTAATACACACATTATGCAAAATATTGGTATAAGGGTTTCTGTGGTGTGACTGTTAAAAATTATTATATATATATCGCATAAAATACAATAGCTAATTACATGAATCGTAAATATTATCACATTTAGTGTAAGAATGTTGTATATTAATTACATTGATATATGTTGATCATATTCCAATGTTATTAAGTATATGATATTAATTTTTAATAAGGATCATTCTAATGGAATATTTTTTTTTTCATATCTATGTGTTGGTTTTTGTTTTTTTAGGTAACTAAAATTTGATACAACAGCCACATTATTTTGTTATAAATTAACCGTGTAGTACATATATATTATTGTTGTTTTTATAGTTTTATGAAAATTTTTAAAACAAGAACTCAGTTTTGTCTATTTGTTATGATTTTTACTCTGTTTAATGTGTTATTATTCACTAAGTTTTTAGAAACATTTTGGTAAACTAAATATATGATTAAAATAATATTTTTCGTAACATTTATTGTATTTTTAAAATTTGATATGAATAAATTCATGGCCAGTGATAGCCAAATTTAAAGCCTAATTTTAAAATTACATGTTAATTTTATTTTCATCTACCCTAAAAATCAGTTTATGCGGTAGAATACAACATTCTGTAATATTGTGATAGACTGGTACCATAAGTTGGCCTTGGATATTGCAAGATTTTTGATGAAAGAAAAATAATATCTTTTCCATTAATAGGTAGTATTTCTAAAATTACACAAAAAGGGTAAACACATTTGTTCAATTTTGCAATCATCATTGCAAGATTAAGTTCCATATTTTTTACTCCTGCTCTTCAGCCACAATTTGAAAAAAAAAAAATGAATAGCATATATTCCAATGCAATAGGGGATAGACCGACTGATGTCTGATTCCTATTTGGTTGAATGTATGTGATACATCATCTAATTACTCTGATCTTATAGAGTATTGTAGAGCTAATGCCTCCATAATAAATTTATTCATATTGGAATATATAATTATTTACATAACATTGTAAATGCAGTATCTAAGAAAGTTCGGTAACCTAAATAAATTAATCACATAAATTATATATTAAGAAATTTTAGTTAAACTAATTGTAAACAGTTAATGTATTCTTTTTGTTGGAGTCATCACTCATTTGAATGGCTTAGTGTTATTCTTCATTCATTTTTGTTCTTTGCTGATCTTTTAACCCCAACATACGAGGTGTGTGAGAAAAGTAATGAGATTGGTAAGACTGCGAGCGATCTGGCAATGCTGTGTCTACCGGTCTGTGCTAGACCGGTAGACACAGCATTGCCAAATCATTGTGCAACCAAGTTTTGTGTTAAACTTAGGGAATCTGCGAGTGTGACCTTTGAAAAGTTGAAACAGGTCTGTGGGGAACATTGCTTATCAAGAGCACAAGTTTTCCACTGGCACAAATCATTTTTGGAAGGCTGAGAACACATTGAAGATCAACCTCATTGAGGGAGACCTTCAACTTCAAAATCTGACGAAAACGTTGAGCGTGCAAGGGTTCATGTGAGATCAGACCGTCGTTTAACAATAAGGATGATGAGTGAACAGTTAAATTTAAACGCTTTCACCGTACACATCAAATTTTGACAGACGATTTGGACATGTGAAATTGGTGCTGAAAAACCTCACAATGGAACAGCAAGACAATTGAAGAAACGTTGATCTTCTTGATAGGATTGACAATGACCAAGAATTCTTCAATCGTGTGATCACTGCTGATGAATCCTGGATATTTGAGTACGATCCTGAAATAAAGCGGCAAAGCAAAGAGTGGCACACTCTGTCATCTCCTTGACCAAAAAACTGTCAAATAAGCAAATCAAAGATCAAAACCATGCTGATTTGCTTTTTTGACAGTAGGGGTATCGTGCATAAAGAATTTGTTTCTCCAGGATAAACTGTCAACTAAGTGTTTTACAAAGGTGTCCTTGAAAGGCTCAGGAAAAGAGTGATTTGCGTGAGACCAGACATTGCAGATAAGTGGATGCTTCATCATGACAATGCCCCTTGTCACACAGCCATTTCCATCTGGGAATTTTTGACCTCAAAACACATTCCCACGGTTCCTCAACCCCCCCATTCACCAAATTTGAGTCCTTGCGACCTTTTCCTTTTCCCGAAATTGAAACATTTCTTAAAAGGACGTCATTTTGGAACTCATTCATGGAGAACATTCCGACCAGTTAAAAGCCCTACTAGTTGAAGCCTTCCAGCGCTGATACCAGGAGTGGGAACAACGACTACGCCGATGTATAGCTGCCCAAGGGAACTACGTTGAAGGGGATAATATTGTTTGAAAAAAATAAAAACTTTGGTAAGTAAAAAGTCAGTCTCATTACTTTTCTCACACACCTCGTATTTACTACACCCTACTTCCTCATTTTTCCATTTTATAAATTTCAATTTTTGTTTACTTTCATCTTATATACTAAATTAGCCAAATCTAGATATATTAATATGCCATAGATTAAATGAAGGGCATCTCTTAAAAAGATTCTGCTACAAATCTATTTTCCTTCCTACTTATCTAAAGATCTCAATTCCATATTTTATCAATACAACTAATTTTCAACATCCTCTTATAATATGAAATTTTAAACGCCCTTACTCTTTTCTGTTTTATTCCTATTGTCCATTTTTTTAATGATTAATTCACCACATAAGCTTGAAGAAGCTTGTGCAGGGAATACAGAATACCTGACCGGGATTGGATGTTCCAGATAAAAGACTGAAATCTATCAGTCCACCGCAGGAATTGATTATGTTTTACCATCATGGATTGCTATATTCCACAAAAATTTTTTAACAACAACTTTCTGATTCTTAGATATATATTTGATACTATTTAGTGATCTAACTAAGTTAAGAATAGAGTGAAAATAAATAAATAGCAGTAGCTGACCATTGCACTACTGAACTTTGTTCTGCAAAAGAATTCAAACTAAAAGTCATGCTTACACTTTCAGTAATAGAAAATAACAACTATTAAAGGAAAACATATAAAATAAGCTAAAGAATAACCTTCTGAGGAAAGTGTTTTTATTGGTTTTGAATTTGTACCTCACTTCTCATAGCTGATATTTAACTTGTACTGGATTGTATCGCTATTTAATATGAATAATGAATGACACCAAAGGTACCTATTTCAATTCCAAAGAATGAAATTGGTTCACCAGTTTTTATGTTCAACCTTAAAAATATAAACTTTGGAACAGTGAAGGAGATTACAATCATTGAATTTTGACCATGTTTAAGATGTGTTTATTAAAAAGAATAATAAAATAACAATTTTTCAATAAAAGTTATTAGTAATAAAGTTAAGTTACCTGTAATCTTTACATCTTATTACTTGAGTGAGTATACTTCTTTAGCCATAACAATAATTGAACCTTAACTTTGATATAATTTTCCAAAAATTGTAATGAGCATAGATACAGAAAAGTTATCACTCGATAAAATAAAAAAGAAAGATATATCAAAAATGTACTAAAACCATATTTAATTTTGCTTAAGCCCCAAAATAGAATAAAATGGTAAAAATTTATGAAAAATTTTGCAATTGGTCAGTGTGTAAAAAGGTGATATATACCAATGGTTTACATAAAGTGATCCATTAAAATGATACCAAAAAACAAAGAATCCTTCACTCAGTAAATTTATTTGAAAAAATAAATGTTCTTATAAGATCCATATATGAAACAAATATATTTAATATATGGTAGATTTTAGAGCTAGTGTGGACTGTATTTTGTTTGATGAGATGGTAGATGATGAAATGAAGCAACGCTATGTTCTTTTTGAATCGTTATATTTAATTTGTTGTCACCCTTGTCATTTTAATTGAATTACAATAGTTGCATTGAACTTAAGAATGTATGACACTTTAGTCATAATTGAACTTGAACATTATCAATAAACTATGAGTCCCCTTGAACTGAAATGAAAACACGACCGCACTGCATGGGATCCTGACGTAGAATATAACTAACACTAATTGCCCATCCGGACAAAATGAAAATGCGACCACACTGAGTGGGATTCTAACATAGAATACTAGTACGTGCCTCACCTTCTGATTAGCGCTAGCACCCACCAGATTGCAGCACCGGACGGCTCGACGTGGAACGTAACAGTATAAATAAATTAGAATTAGGCTAATACAATCCAATAAAAACATCAGTGTTGGACCAGATGATATGATTAAATAGTGGAGAAGACATCAAGCACAGCTATTTCACGATTCCCAAAAATCAGAAACATTCTTCCAAAATCTAGTAAAACAAAGAAAAGATATCATGTGAATCCTAAGAACAATAAAAAGACAACACCATAAAGACACACTGAAGTCAATAGAAGAAGAATTCAATAAAACACAGTCAAGAGACTATTACAAAAACTTAAAAAATCAGCTCCAAAAATATAAATCCCCAATCCCACTAATAAATAATGAAAAAGGTAAACTGGTTTATAACAATAAAGGCAATGCAGAAATCTTAGCTAAATATTTCAACAAACTCCTAAATTGCGAAGAACTCCTAACTTTAACGATAACAACAACACCAGAAAACCTAAATTACTTTCTCACAATAAAAGAAGTCTGCCAAGCACTGGGTGAGATAAAGAATACAAAGAAGCAGGAGAAGATCAGACTTGTAGGTATCTGGAAACATGCAGCAAGGTTAGCAAAAATTGCCCTTCATGAACAACAGCTCATCAACATTTGGATCAAAGAAGAACTACCAGAACATTGAATAATATTCAAACTTATTTGAAACAACCGGTCCAAATAAGACGAAACAAACTACCTAAAGCTCAAAAATTATCCTGGTAAGTGTACAGGCATAAAAAATGCTATCAATAAACACAAAAATAAGATACTACAACACAGTTATTAAACCAGAAGCCATTTATGGAGCAGAAACACCTTCCAACTGAACTAACAGTCAAAGACAGACTGACTCCAGAAAATTAAAAGAAGAACTTGAAGAACCTGCATCAATAAAAAGTACCAGAAAGATGGGCAGTGGTCCGACAAAGTTGTCTACAAAGAGTTAGAACCCATCACTGATACCATTCGTAAGAGGAATATCGGATTCTTTGGACATATCATGAGGATGCAAGATTCAATACTTTTGAAACAGCTTGTACAGTACAATCTCAACTCGAAAAACAAGACAGGTTGAAGATGGATTAGAGAAATAAGAGAAGATCTGAAGGAAATCAGCCTTATCCCAGAAACACCACAGATAAGAAGATAAAATTAAACATGAAAATCAAGAATGTGTTTCACACTCACAAGAAAAAACTCACAACATAAATATTTTCAACACTAGATAGGGCACAAAGATCAAAATGTATGAAAAAGTACTGGGAGAACTGCAAGGCCTAAACAGTCCCATCAAACAGATTTGGATAATGACTGACTAAAGTGATCCTATGTAACTGAATATATAAAAGATAATAATAATAAATTAAAATGTATCCGCAAATAAAAGTAATGCGGTTTACAATCTCACTGTACACTAACAAAATGCACCCTGATAAACACCACTAGGAGCATACAGATTAAACTGTAGTGTGATTACACTATAGTCCAACTAGATTTACATTCATCCATAGATATAGGAATACATACAATCACTACACACAATAATAGTACAATAATAATATTAATCTAACAGTAGAATGTGTTTGAACACATTCAAATAATAAATAAACACATTCAATTACATTAACCGCAATGTGTAAATTTTACATACAACATACAAAAACCAAAATCTCAACTTTCTTCAATATTTGCAAATGTAAAAAATTGTCAAATACAACATATTAAATGAACAAACAACTTAAATCAAAAATGTATTTCATTTCACACTACAGGGTTTCTTAATCTTTTTAGAGAGGTCCCCATAACAATAATGCCACTAGTAACTTCAGAAAAAAGGTTTTTGCTAATTAGTGTAAAAAGGTTCATTGGAAGAATAATTTGCTTAATTTACAAGCAATTCATTCATAATTCCTTATAATTATAAAACGAATATTTTTATGTTAAACTAATATTTTTAAACATTTAACAATTATTTAGATAAATACCATGGTCATATAAAAGTAACATTTTTAAAGAAATATTAGCTGTGAAATAAATATTTTATCAGAAAAACCTTTTTTTCTGTGTTCCCTTATAACTTATGCAAAGATTCTATTTTATATCAACCATTATTAAAATAGTATTGAAGTTAATTAATATTTAAAAGGAATTCTGCTTTCTTTATTTTTTCATGTCTTATTGATTTTAAGTCTACGGAAGTATACTACTGTCTCACCCCTTCAAAACCTACCTTTTTTTGTATAAATATATTGTATTTAAAAGATGAGAAACACCACTTTGTATTAAATTTTTATAATTCTAATCTGTTTGTTAAGGAATTATTAGTGACTGCATTTGAACTAGTTAATGATGACTTTTGATTAATTAATTTTTATCATTAATGTTGGAATAAATTAGTAGTTGTAAGAACAGTAGCATAATGACAAGATAAGTGCATATGGAATAAGTTGATTAATTTTCCTACATCAAAGTTTCTGCTCAAGGTAGAGGTATTTCAGGTTAGGCCAACATACGACCCGCGTATTTATGTGGCCAGTGAAAAATTGTTCAATATTAGCGTTTTTTATAAGCAACTGAATAATGGAAAATACAGAAATATAAGAAAACTTGCAAAGAAACATTTAGTAATCTTCAGCTCAACTTATATTTGTGAACAAACTTTTTCTTAAATGAATCTGAATAAAAGTACAAAAATTCCATAATAAAATTTTGTTTACTTAAATGAATCGTTTTTCTATTAAACATTTTTTAATATTTCTTTCAGCACGTGAAAAAAGTTTACTTTCCAATTTGGCCCAGAGGCAAAAACTGTTGGCCACGCCTGGGTTAGGCCGATGTGATCCAACTTATTTTAGTATGGCAGAATGCTGTAGTAACCATTGACAATAAGCTGTAAAGTAGTTACCATGTAAAAATTGTCTTTTGTTAATTGCATTTGAGGTTCACCAAGTTAACAGATAGATTTAACTTGGTGAACTGTTAATACTCAAGTTTGTTTCCGTGAATAAATGCCATGTAACAATTCATCACACCCTCTCTGATTGTGTATAATATATGGCGCTTCAAAATTAAAACTGTTTGTAGCAATAGCAATATTCTTCATGATGAAGTAAACATTACAAACAAACAATTTTAATTTTTGTAGGCTGTAAGAATAATATCCGAATTGTAATGACAAGCGATGTGAGGTCCTGTTTTAGCTTGAACTTTAGCATTGTGTACATGTTTATCATCCGATTACAGCCAAACCATTTTTCGGTTTTTATGAAATTTTGCACTAAGGTTCCTTGATATTGATGAAAATAGATTATCAACTTCAAAGTGGTGGTTGCTGTTATAGACTGAGTGTATACAGAAGAAAGATTGTGAAGAGTAGACGTGGTCTTCCGTTCATCCCTGACAATTCCAACCTATTCCAATCTACATCACAGCACTTCAAATTAGGTACTTCAATTTTTGTTTTCTTTTTCTGTTTAGCCTCTGGGAATTACCATTCAGGTATTACAGGATAAATGAGGATGATATGTACGAGTGTAAATGAAGTGTAGTCTTGTACAGTTTCAGTTCAACCATTCCTGAAGTGTGTGATTAATTGAAACCCAACTACCAAAGAACACTGTTATCCACGATCAAGTATTCAAATCTGTATAAAAGTAACTGTCTTTACTAGGACTCGAACACTGGAACTCTCTACTTCCAAATCAGCTGATTTTGGAAGACGTGTTTCACCACTAGACCAACCTGGTGAGTAGTACGGAAATGGTGGTACGGCGTCAAAAATGACGTCATTCCAACATGGCGGCTCTCCGCCATCTTGGAAACGTCACTTCTGACGTCACTAATTCAATATGGCTGTGGTCAGCCATCTTGGATTGTGACGTCATTGACGCCGGTACCCCGTCAGTGTTGCCAACTTGATTTATTTTATGTCGACAGCGAGTCAGTGTTGCCAACTTGATTTATTTTTTGTTGACATGTTTATATATTGAAGAAATATTTCAAAGGTTGGTTTCACTGTTGTGTGGCGGTCGATTTGAACTAAATAAATAAATAATATTTAAAGTGAAAAAAATTCTGTCGGCTAGAGGATTCGAACCCGGTCATGACGGGACGCGACCGACTGACGCCTTAAACCAATCGGCTGCGGTGACTCCCTGATGTAATGAGTGAAAAATGTTCTACGTAAGCTGTGAATTTTAACGTAACATCAGTCTGTACACACACACACACACACACACACACACAAACACATGCACACACACACAAACACATGCACACACACACACGCGCACACACATACATATACACACAAGTGAATATAGACGTACCTCGAGGATGATCCTGGTCGTCCAGGCGATGGCGTCGGGAGGCGTTACCTCGAAGGAGAGAGGTTCTCGTCGTGGATCGTGCACTGGGAGGCGGTGGCGGCGATGTCTGCTGCGACACACACACGCACACACATACATATATATACACACAAGTGAATATAGACGTACCTCTAGGATGATCCTGGTCGTCCAGGCGATGGCGTCGGGAGGCGTTACCGCGACGGAGAGAGGTTCTCGTCGTGGATCGTGCACCGGGAGGCGGTGGCGGCTGTGTTTGCGTGCGTGCGTCAGCGGAGTGACGTAGAGTGACGACTCGAACGTCGTCTCTAATAAGAGCGGATGCGATAAGGAAAATGTTTTTTTTAATAATTATCGGATCACTAATACAAAAGTGACTTGAGTTGTTGTAACTGGTTAAATCCGGTTGTGTCTGGATCTGTAAAATGAAAAAAAAGTTATGAAATGTTCCCATTTCCTATTTAGATCTGTGTTTGCAGAATCGTTTTGGTGATGATTGTCAGCGGTCATTGTCTTATCAGCGATTGGAGGACGCACCATATTTTTGTCGCATCCTCATTCTCCTTTGTATCTTTACTATTTAGATCTGTGTTTGCGGAATCGCTTTGGTGATGATTGTCAGCGGTTAATATACGCATAAGCGATATTTGATTTAAGTTTCTGTTAGCGCTGTCGTTAATGTTTAATACAAATTTGTAAAAATTAAATAGTGCGCGTGTTAAAAGCAAATTAATTATTTGCTTTTCATCGAAAAGTTTTTTTTGCAAATAGTTGACAGTAACGACGTCCGTCTTTTCGACAGGATCACCGACTCTACATATTCGCTTATTTTGGATATCCACAACACCCTTTTTAATCGTTAAAATCCCATTTGTCAATTTGTCTACGTATGACTTTGTAGTGAGTGCTGTGCTATTAATTGGTGCACCAGCATTTGCGATAACGCACCCTCTCGCGTTAATTCTCTCATTTGTACCGAAAAGGTTTTTCCGTAAATAGTCGACAGTTACGGCGTCTGTTTTTACAATTGGATCGGCGATATCGCACAATCGCCTCTTTGAAAAGGAGAGTGCGTTGTTGTCCATCGAGAAATTCGCCAGAAAAGAGCGCCTGCGCCCTGTTGTTCACGATGTCGAACGGTAATCCTCCTCGTCTTATCGGTAATGTTTCCGGTACGTCGTCGGTAAATTGTACTCCGTAAGCCGTGTCCACAAAACATTTTCTACCGTATGATAACGCTAAGCGGTACAACGTTTTTGGCGACCTGATCGGAATAGTTCGTTCCGTGATCACTATACAGCATCTCGCTCCTTCTAGACGACTACCGTATCCCAACATGTGTATGTAAATGTTTGTGTAGTCCATAGATGCATGTCGGTTTCGAAGTTCCAATAAAGGCTTTTTGTACACGAGCGGAGAGGGTCTAAATCTTGAAATAAAGTTCCATCCGTGTCGAATTGTGGTGTTGAACATGTTTTTATCGTATATCACCAGTTCGATTGGCATCTCGTATTTGTCACATTCTTCTAAAAATTTTAACCATATACGCTTATTGAAAATCGTACCTTCGCTAGTAATCATCAACAGAACGACCAACGGATAGTCACGATTCATTCTTTTTACATGTCGCCAACATCGTCGGTCTTTATTTTCACAGTAGTTCACTTTACGACAGACGTAGTTACCGCAAAACTTCTGACGGTCGCTAAAATATTTGGAACACAAGTTGTTTTGCGGTTTTTGCCTAAAACGTATCGCGTTAGCGTACGGTGTTCCGTCCTCGTAGGTGTGTATGCTTGCCATTGTTACCGACTATCAACTGATCTCTTTTACAAAAACATCAAAGCCTACTCTATATCGTCCACCGTCGATATCGCTCTCCTTATCCACAACCAAAAATCCATGAGGTTTTCTCCATGCAACACCACACAGACTTTTAAACCGATCGAATTTCATATCGGTATTTACATGATCTTTATATAAGTGACGTAAGTTGAGATCGTCTTGTTTGAATATAAGAAGGAGATTTGCGTTGTCCCGTACAAGGTGCTTCCCGACACTGGAATATGTCTGAGTCAAATAAAAGCTATCGATGTTGTTGTGTCGCCCCATCGCAAAGTACTTGCGAATATTATGTTGCTTTTCGCAAGCTACATCGTCGAAAATCATTATCGAGTTCGGTTCCGCTTCGTCGGGTGCCATCACATGATCGTTTTCTGAGTATGCAAAAAAGCCGATCTCCGGGACACCAGTCATGACTTGTTCTAGAAACTTATATTTCGGTTGGTACAGCGATTTAGAAAACACGTAAATATTTCTGAATCGTAAACCGTCCGGTGAGAACAGCAAGTTGAATAGGACATTTGTTTTTCCGCAGTTAGACGGTCCACAGATAATACATCTGATTGTATTCGGTAGAAGAGGTCCATGATGAGTCCTTTTTCCTTCTCCACACCCGGCTCCTGTATATTCGTCGAAGTTTTCTAGCGTAATATTACCGACCTGTTGACGTTCCAACTTCATGTTTATGACTGATCGATTCACTACACCAAATCCGCCTTATGTATCCAACTGTTGTGTTTTCCATCGAACCCTTGCCACTTTACAAATAGCCTATCGCCTTTTCTTCGTAAGACTTTCTCGACTAAATACACATTATTTGTAACGTTAGTTTTAGTGAGCTCGTCAGCGTAAAATTTACCGCTCACCACCTCACCGTGAACATCGATCAACGTGTAAGTACACAGACGCGTATTATCATGTACCTTATGTACGATAAATATTTCATTCGTCCAATTCGGTAGATATCCTTTGGCGAATGTCTTTTTAAATTTGCTTATACGCACTCGATCGCCGACATTGTATTTCGGTAAAGTAGGTTTTCGATAGAGTACCGTATTTAACCGCTGTAAAACAGCGGCTTGGTTTCGCTTATTTACATCTTTCGGTTTCATTCCGATAGTGCGATGACTGGTGTTGTTGTATTTTGCGATCAATTTCGGTAGTAATTCTAACCACCTGTAGGTTCCTTGTTCGGTAAATTTTCTCCACATCATCGTTTTCAGTGTTCGATTAAACCGTTCGACTATCGACGCTTGTTTATCCGAATGTGTGGAATAGTGATTTATATTGTACGACTATAATAGTCGTTTAACCGACGGATTGTAAAACTCTTTACCCAAATCGGTTTGAAAATGTCGCATCTTGTGTTTATCCAATATGGGTTTGAGGGCTTTAGCGATCTCCGTGCCGGTTTTGGTTTTAATCGGTACGGCAAATGCTAGTTTAGAAAAACAATTTATCATTGTCAGTATGTAACGATAACCTTTGTTCGATTTAGCATACGGTATCATCTCAACAAGGTCAGCTTGATATAGGTCTGAAATACCTTTAAGTTCAACGTGTCTTGTGGGGTAGTTTCGACGCGCCTGTCGATGGAGCTCTTTAGCTATTGACGCCTTGACGTTCATTGTTGTACTGACCGTATTTCGTGTGTGTTTGTTTGGATAGGAATAGGAAGAAAAAAAAAAGGATCTTTATTTCTTTATTTTTTTTTACCCGCCTCACCACTCTTATATCCCGGCCTTGGCACCGGCCGTATCGATAACAATAATAAATCATTAATCGATCTGCACATGTGCAGATCGGTTAAAGATTTAATGTGTAATCGATTCGGGGAGTTTAGGGTGGTCCTGAAAAGGACCGTTTTACATAAAGGGTCGTTTTACATTTTAAACGGTTACCGAAAAACGGACAAGATGGCATACGCCGTGTATGTTCCACATACGGATTGTCTGTCTCTTCCCATTTAAACAAACGTATACGACAATAGTCACATCTGACCACATCGTCGATACCTTCATACCTGAATCCATGCATAGCTATGATCAGGGGGGAAAGTAACGGATTGTCCATATGTGGCCATAAGGGTGTATAAATCTTTTTGTTACCGTTTCTAGTAACCCTGTAAAATGTATGGACTCTATCATAAAAAGAACGTTCCATTATGATTGAGTGTTAACGCAAGAATGAATAAAGTTTCGAATAATATTTTTTATCTCTTATAAAATTAACTTGTTTTATTTTCCAATTATTTTTTATCTGAATGCAAGTTCCGAAAATAAAATTTATACAAAGAGTTGACTTTGTAACCGCGATTAAATTATCGTATGCAATTTATTTTATTTTCCAATTATTTTTTATCTGAATGCAACTTCCGCTGATAAGTTATATAAAATTTAATAATTATTTCTTTAAATTTAGTTTATTTTCATAATTTTATTTATTGTTATGTGCAATAATTATTTCTTTATTATGAAATGCATTACGTCTCTCTCTTGATGATAATAATTATATTTGTTTGTTATAAGAAGTTTTATCAAAACCGCATAAATGTTATCGCTCACACTGCAGTTAAAATTGTATTTTAATAAAATTAATTGGTAACTGCGTACTTGTTATCGCTAACACTGCAATTAAAAACAGTACATAAACTAAATTGATAAGATTGCAGTTTACTTTTTGTATATATATAAGTATCATTCTGCATTCAACGTTTCAAATGTCATCATTACATATTGAGTGTGTGTTCACAATGACATCTTATACAGTTCAACATGAGATTGATGAATTAATGATCGCTTTTCGGGACCTTATGGAAATAAAGGACCGAATACTCAGAAATGTATATGACCACTCGGAGGTCGAACACGCGGCGACTGATTTATCAAACGCTATATTGAGGGCAAGAAGACGGGCAATGCTTTTAGCCGCTCGTTTTGATGCACCGCCTCCACCGTCATCACCATCTCAGCATCATCAACAAGAGGTTGCAGAATCCGATGGGTCCGCGACCGATTTCAATCCACACACCGACGATGATGACAACAATGATGACCAACCACCGTCATCCCAATTACCTGATAATGAATTACACATTATTCAGGAAATTGTCGATGTTGAAGGTGATAACATTAAACATAGTGCCAATCACCGTGTTCAACGTGGTCATCAATGCCGTCGTCGACGTATTCGGGTATGTCGTCGTCCCGAGATCACAGACGTGGATAGTAGTTCAACACCACGACGACCTCATTGTAGTACTCTAAACAGAGTTCTGCAACAGGTCGTCAACGCTAATTCAAGCCAGTCGGACGAGGTCGATGATGGTAACCCGACAACCGACAGATGTCCGATCTGTTTAACAGAATCGGTTACTGTTGAGTTGTCGGGTTGCGGTCATCGATACTGTGAAGACTGTGTGAGGAAATTAGCAAGATATAGCAGGAATTGTCCCGTCTGTCGACGGGATATGTGTGGCTACCATCGGATTAGAGAGGGAGACGACGGCAGTAATTGATGTAAGTAATTATAATTTTTTTTAAAGAAAAGTCATTTATATTATTTCATATTTTTTTTACATTAAATTTTTTGGAAAAAAGTGATTCATATAATTAGATACATACTTATTTTTTTACAAATAATTTTTTTCACTTAAAATAAAAAAAAAAGTCATTTATATTATTAGATATATACTTTATTTCATATTTTTTTACATTAAATTTTTTTTTTTAAAGTGATTAATGTAATAATTTTTAAAAAGTCATTTATATTATTAGATATATACTTTATTTCATATTTTTTACATATAATTTTTTTTTCACTTACAATAATTTATTACATAATGGTTTTATTTTAAATAAAAGAAAGGCAATATATATCCGCATGATAAAAAAAATTAACAATAGTCATGATCGTGGGCTATTAGGGTTTCGTTTACGGTTCTTGGTCTACAATAGTCATGACCGTGGGCTATGAGCACTTCGTTTACGGTTCTTGGTCTTTTTTGCGGAGTGTTGTCGTTATTGTTGAGTGGGAGTTTACGTTTCTTTTTGTTTATACTGTAATGTCCGTATGGAACTGTGTTGATTTTATTTTCTAATATGTAACGTTTATCGTCGTAAGGTGAAAGCGATTTCTTTGACTTGTTAATGGAAAATATATTGTGCAAAGTGCTTATGATTCCGTACGCGCTTGTATACGTAACGGAATCATTAAAAAGACTTTTTTTGTACAGATCGTGTCTAAGATCCTTTGCAATGGATACTCTAGGAATACCCTTTGCTACATTCTTCTCTTTCTTGTCGAATTCGAGAATGCTATACATCTTAGCACGAAGTCCGACAAATTCACGAATAGCTTTTCCATTCATTTCGTCTTTGAATTTACCAAGTTGTTTCTTACTGGTATTACTAAAACATGCGTTATCGCGAGGGTAATCTGAAGTATCAAACCGATCGATATCGTGAAGAATATCGTTGTAAACGTTATCGGTCACGATATGATACATCAGACTGTCCGTATCGGTCATTAGAAGATTTATATTATGACCGTACTTTTCCACCATGTAGTCATAGTGGAATTCGTACATGATCATTTTGCTAATGTCCAATACGGTAAATCCGATGTAGATCGGACGATTGAGAAATATCTCCGTTTTCTTCAGTCTTACCCCAACGACATCCTTGTTATAGATGTACCAAGCCTTAACTCTCGGTTTTGCAATCACCTTATCCAATTTACGTTCGTTAGTGACCAGTTGGAAATCTATTCTGTTTCGTACGTTTTCTAAGGACTTGCCGTACACCGCGTTGTTCATCAACTTAAAAAAGTCCTTTTCAAAACTGTTTCGTGCTTGTGCACGCTTTTCAGTATTGAAGTTGATGTACGGTTTCAACCAAGGCAACTGGGAAAATTCCAGAACTCTGTGAATGTTTTTCACTTTCAGTCCTAGTCGAGTGTACAACTTTAGGTTTCTGTAATGTAAAACGTATTTTTGTTTGTCGTACAATGTAGTCAATAATTTTTTTACGGAACATCTCTTTATGTCCTTCAAATAGGGGGACAGCATATCATCGGTTGGTACTAATCGTTCTGGTGCAAGAGGATAATCTTTGTGACGATCGTGCAATTCTTGTGGATACTCAAGATCCACTTCTAATATGTAGCCCTTTTCACCACGATCGCAAACGCTGTTAATATCGAGATTGTCAATCTCTTCAGTACTCAACCACCTAAAATTAGCGTGTGGCAAGGGCTCAACCATGGCTGTCCCGTAAAGGTTGTTGCAATCGTAATATTGAACCCAGGATGTGGGTTCGGATGGGTCATACTGATCTGGAATGTTGGGATTGTTCGCCTTGGCGTACCTGTTTGAAATCATGGCTACACCACCTCGTGTTCCTTTTTCGACAAACAGATGCATATCTATGTCGGTCAACAGTTCCAATTTTTGTCGGGTAAATTTTAACATGGCATTCCACGTGAAATGGGGGGTGGAGTAAAAGTGACAGGGGTCCAAACCGTAATATTGTATAGACGTACTTCGGAAATTTTCAAAGACGACTGCCAATAATAATACGTCGCTAAGAAGATAAAGATCGTGGTAATCGCCTAACGTATTGCAGGCAAACGATTCCCACACGTTTTGAGCGTGGACGTAATCATCATCCGTTATGTTCTCTCTTCTTAGTGTACTGTAGAATGCCGTCTGCGGTGGAAGTTGGGTTTCGAAAAACTTGTTTATATGGGTCATGTACTCGTACGGGTAAACGCCTTTACGGATTAAACAATCTCTTTTCTCGGGTAGCGGGTAACAGTTTGTGAGATGTTTAAATACGGTGTCTTTGTCCTGACAATCTTTTACAAGATTTTCTACAAGTTTTTCGAGCGATGACGAAAGAAATTGTAAAAAGTCCAAGAACCTCAATGGACCGACAGACAGTGACTAATCGCTCGGACGTGTTGGCGATACAGTTTATTTTTAGATCGTCCTTATATTTTCCCAGAGCTTGAACTATATGATGACTATCGTAACCGCGGAGGTTATGAAAAAATACTGGAATATGCTCGGTGCGCTTACAATTTAAATTGCACTCGTTATGACATGCACCGAGAAACCGTCCTGTGGTATGCGAGTGATGACGTACACGATCGTCGTTCAACTCACAATGACAAATAAAACACTCGGTAGCCCTTTGAAATGTTTCAGTGTCTTCGGGAGTCATCACCATCGGTTTTTCGGTAATCATAATTTTGTGCAATCTATCGGCGTGATCGAGCAATTCATCCAGCATCTTTTCAACGATATTTTCACCATCAGTTCTCGCTCGGTAGACTACAGGACCTTCACAAATCTCCCCTTCCTCGTCGACGATTACATAGGCGTAACCGGACGGAAGATGATGGGCTACCTTATCGGTAAAACTAGTGTTTGGTTTAGGGGTGGCAGTGTCCATCGGATGTACAAATGATTCAAAGTCTGCATACACCGTATACAGAACGCGTAGTGTGGACGAGTAGTCCCTGAACTTCATCACACATTCCTTTTCTTTAGCGGGATCGGGTACTCTTATCCTTTGTGCACCGTGTCGCTTACACTCGATCAAATGTTGGTTTAGGTTTTGTGTAGCGACAAGTGGGTCTGATGAACTGAAACGGTGCAAACAGTAAGGGCAATATTGGCTGCTACCGCCATGTTTTGTAAGACCTGAAAGGAGACGAGATAGCCCGTTCATACCAGGTTTGGTATTTATAAGGCAGTAGTGAAATTTATCTCTCGTCTCCCCTGCAAGCAGCAATAGGTGTATGCAGTGGGTACGATCGTGGTTTTCGGTAACACGCACCGGGTACACGCGATCGTTATCTTCCTCATAGCCGTAGACATTGATGCTTATTGTGGGATTCAACACCTCGAAGCGATCAATGTCTTTTACCTTTACTGGGTATGATATCCCGTTCATGTTAATTTCATGTTCAAAGCGTGCATACCAACTCTGACGATAGTTACGACCTGGTTGGTCATGCAGGTATGCTAGTACGGACCATAGGAAACATTTTTCATCATGCGGATTTTTTACATTAACTATTGCCTCTCTTTTTACAAGTTTTTTTGGTGTTTTTATAAATGTGCTAGAGGCGCCATATAACGGACGGTAACGGATAATATTTAAATCAATATAAATTATTTTATTCATTACCCATCCGCTACCGTTGTTGATGAATTTGGTTAGTGTCTCTATAATTTTCTCCACTGATTCTATCCATGATTCTTCAACAACGTCGGTGTTATCGTCCAAATTTATCACCGTTCTAGTTTTTCCATGCAAGTACAAATTGATGAATGTTGTTTCTACTCCGTCTTCGAGTTGTGTCCGCTTCATCAATTCAAAATTTGCTGCAACGTACCTGTAGAAACAATAATTTTAGTACATATTGACTACTTTAAAAAAAACAGTACATTTACAAAAAAATATTAACGTTTTTTTAATTACCATTTTATGTTGCCATCAAAGCGTCTGCCTTCTTCCTTCAAACAGTTCAGGATGTTCTTCTGATACCGTAGAAGGGTTGAAAGGAGATACATCTCCTCAGAGTCAGACAGGTCCCATCGAAGACGGATGACGTTGTTATTTATTGCATGGATAACTACCGGTGATACCATTTTTTTTTGTAATATCTGAAACAAATTAAAATAACATATATCGTAACATTGTTTTTTTTTGTGTTTCAGTGAATAACAGAAGAAGAAGACATTTTTTTCATTATATATATTATTTATTATATTTGTTTAAAAAGTATTTTTTTATTGTATTTATTTTAATTGTATAAAGTATTTTTTTAATTGTATTTATTTTAATTGTTTAAAAGTATTTATTTTTTTTAATTTATAAAGTATTTTTTTAAAATTTAATTAAATAATTTATTTGATTTGATTTGATTGAAAGTTATTTGATAATACCATACTGTTCCATTAGTATTTATTTTTTTAATTAATTAAAGTAAAACTTACCTTGCTAATTAAGATCAAAATGTAATGATCTCTCTCCGATCGATGTATTCACTTTCAATAACAGATTGCGAATGATGAAATCACACAAATTTTTTCACTTATTTACAAACACAACCGGATTTAACCGACGCAAGTTATAGGTAAGAAATTAAAATAAATACGATTCGTGGAATTATTTATCGTGTCGATAAGAACAAAAAAAATAATTGGCTTGTGGTTTTAATTATTAAAAAAAAAAACATTTTCCTTATCGCACCCGCTCTTATTAGAGACGACGTTCCAGTTCGCACGTGCGCACTAACGGCTAGTGCGCATGCGACGATTCATATACAAAAACGGTCCGAAAGAGAGAAGAGAGAAAATGAAGAGGGAAGGGGCAGGATAGGCATTCGTGTATCGGAGACTGCAACGATGGTATAGAAACGGTGGCTATGTGTGTGTGTGTATTAATATTACTGTACCATAGCAAATACGATTCTTGGAATTATTTTTCGTGACGATAAGAATAATTTTTGGCTTTGATAAAAAAAATAATTGGCTCAATTCGCGGAATTAATTATAATGACGATAACAATAAAAAATTATTTATAGCGTTGATAAGAAATAATTGGCTCGACCGGATGTGATTAGTAGATAAGAACTTAAAATTAAAATAATTTATGGCTTTGATAAGAAAAATAATTGACTCAACCAGATGTTGTTAAGCAATTAAAATAAATATTGATAATAAGAATTTATGGCTTTAATAAAAAAAAAATAATTGGTTCAATTCGTGGAATTAATTATCGTGACGATAACAATAAAAAATTATTTATAGCGTTGATAAGAAATAATTGGCTCGACCGGATGTGATTAGTAGATAAGAACTTAAAATAAAAATAATTTATGGCTTTGTTAAGAAAAAATAATTGGCTCAACCAGATGTTGTTAAGCAATTAAACCAGATGTTGTTGACGTCTATATTCACTTGTGTGTATATATATGTATGTGTGTGCGTGTGTGTGTCGCAGCAGACATCGCCGCCACCGCCTCCCAGTGCACGATCCACGACGAGAACCTCTCTCCTTCGAGGTAACGCCTCCCGACGCCATCGCCTGGACGACCAGGATCATCCTCGAGGTACGTCTATATTCACTTGTGTGTATATGTATGTGTGTGCGCGTGTGTGTGTGTGCATGTGTGTTTGTGTGTGTGTGTGTGTGTGTGTGTGTGTGTGTGTGTGTGTGTGTACAGACTGATGTTACGTTAAAATTCACAGCTTACGTAGAACATTTTTCACTCATTACATCAGGGAGTCACCGCAGCCGATTGGTTTAAGGCGTCAGTCGGTCGCGTCCCGTCATGACCGGGTTCGAATCCTCTAGCCGACAGAATTTTTTTCACTTTAAATATTATTTATTTATTTAATTCAAATCGACCGCCACACAACAGTGATACCAACCTTTGAAATATTTCTTCAATATATAAACATGTCAACAAAAAATAAATCAAGTTGGCAACACTGACGGGGTACCGGCGTCAATGACGTCACAATCCAAGATGGCTGACCACAGCCATCTTGAATTAGTGACGTCAGAAGTGACGTTTCCAAGATGGCGTCATCTTGGATTCCACGATGGCGGCCGTACGCCATCTTGGAATGACGTCATTTTTGACGCCGTACCACCATTTCCGTACTACTCTGGTGGGTTAGGTACCTCAATCTGTCACTGTTTTACTCAGACTTTAAACTTTGTTTCTGAAACTGTTTTCCTACTGCTGTACAGCATTGTACCTACCTTAGTGTACTATTTATGAATTAATCTTTCAATGGTTTCAATAAACCTTTTTTTTTTACAGCTTTTCTGTAGAAGAGCGCATTTCACCCACAAAAAAAATCACAGTAAACATGAGGATGCTGGAAAGGTATCTCTTTGATAGTCAGTCTATGGTGCACATGCGAAACAGTGACAGAAATGGTGCTCTCAAAAACTAGTGGCAGCAATGTTATAGTGGAAGTGAACAAAGGCAAATTCACACTGCTGAAAATTACACCGGTCTTGTACTTAACAACAACAGTGGTTGTTTGCTTAAATTTATACAAAAAAACAATTCCTTTTAGAAATTATTTTCAAAATAAAATTTAATTTAGTGGATATTATTCTGGATGCCAAAATTTAAACTGAAATACAGGATTGGGTTTTTATTCCACTTTTTTATTTGGCTTATTCTGTAATAGTTTATTGTACACATTGTGGTTTTCCCTGCCAACATGACATAAATAATAAATGAGTTTTGAGAAATCAAATAACAATAATACCCCTATGAAAAATTCACATTACAAACAAATTTTGCCAAACTATGTCAACACATCTTAATAAATTATAAATGAATTATTTTTATTACGTAAAAAGAGGAACAAGAAAAACATACAATTTCCCATGCTGGGACTCTCTAGCCAAGAATTGCTTTCATAGCTTATTTCTTATCACTTGATATACACCCATAGGAAACAGAAGATAATTCATTCATATACAGTATTTTTTTAAATTTTGTTTTCAATATTTTGGCAATTCATTATAATTTACGTTATTTTTTAGGTTTTTTTGTTCTTAATATCATTATTGTTTCAAATAATTTGCTATGAATTAATTTTTATTTATTTTGTATTAGGTTTTTATATTAATCCTTAGATTTAGCAATTTATTAAATAATTATATTTTCAAGCTGTTTTTTTTTTAAATTGCTTTTGTTAATATTTTCAAGACTATTTCTACAGTAAAATTTTTTATCTTACAGTAAAACTCCAGAGTTATTTGTTACAGTTGAGATCTCAGAGATGTGGACAATTTTTTGGGGTTGATTTTTTTGTAGTAGTTATGTGTGATGTATCATACAGTGCAAAGTTGTTTTCGCCATGAGGATATAGTTTAATGTTGAAAAAAGGTTGTTAAGTGTGGCTTTATTTAAATCAAAGTTGTATGAAGGTGGTGCGAGCATGTAGCTGTTTGAGAGGGAAATTTTGTGCTGGATGGTTGTTTTTGTTTGGGAATGTTTTATGAACAAATGCTTAAATGAATTCGGGCAAAATTGGCCTAAGTCCTGAAGGTGAGATATGCTCTATGGGCGCATTGAAGGCTAGTAATGTGTATTTTAACCGTTTCTCACTGATGTAATATTGTAGAGTTACTGTACAACATATAAAATGTGTATGTTTTATAAAATCGTTTATCAGGCAATTTTATTAGATTTTTCAATTTTATGAATTTCAAGCAATTATTGTTTTTAAAAACAAATAGCGTCTACTTTCACCATTTTATTTTCTTTAATTGTTGTATATGTACTTATTATCACTTGCATGAGTGTCTCAGAATGGCAAAGAAGGAACTAACTATCAATGCTAATCGTGGTCAGTACCTTACCTCATAAGAAAAAGTTATTGCTAAAGAGTAAAACTAGGAAAAAGGTTATTTTCCTATAGAAGATAATCAAATGAAAAAAAAACATAGAAAACTATTTTCTCATTATTTTTTAAAGTTATAATTAAAGAAACTGCTTCCTTATGATACGGTGTATTTTTTTAAAGGTCCAGGTACATCTTTAGTTCTTAGGTATATTTGTGATACAGAATGAGCAACATATAATGAAACCACTACCCAACACTATTTATGTAAGACTCACACAAATAGTGCGATAAGTGGATGTATATGTTACTACTGATTGTTGCTGCCATTTGTCAGGTGGCTACATTTCAGTGCAGCATACATTTTGTTGCAGTGCAGTTCTTTTGTGTAAAATGCCTTATTCAATTCAGGAGAGAATAGCTATAGTCGAGGTTTACATTTGTTCTGGATTGCTTGAAGAATCACATCAAGTATTCATAAAAAAATATCCAAATACCTGTATCCAAGAAAAGAGTAGCATACACCATTTTGTTAATAAATGGTATACAAAAGGTTTGATTTCAAATACAAAATTAAATAGGCAACCTTTCGTTAGGACTGCACAGGCCAATACAGATATTGAAAGAATTACTGCCGATCCAAAAAATTACTACACAAGTAAACCCAACAATTTGCTGTTAAATACACATCTTGTCATAAAATTCTTCATGAATTAAAATTAAAACCATGTTGCAACTGAAGGAGACAGACAAACCGAAATGACTTGATTATTGCAACTGGCTTCTTGAAAACATTGTTGGTGGACAGATAGACCTGCTGTGGTATTTCATTTCAGATGAGGGACGGTTTCATTAATCTGACCATGTTAATTCACTGAACACCAGGTATTGGATGACAAGCAATCCTCACGAAATATTCGAGCGTCCACTTCAGGATGAGAAAATTGGTGTTTGGTGTGCCATTTCCGGTAATCGTAGAGTAGGATAAATATTTTTTGACCGGACTGTCAATACACAAGTTTACCTCACAGTTTTCGAAGAATTCTACGCCCAATTAACTGAAAATGAAAAAGAATACAGCTTCTTCCTACAAAACAGAGCAACGTATCACACATCAAACGTTTCACTGAATCGCGTTCATGCAGCTTCCACAAATGAATGAACTGTCAGCAGAGGACGGTAGCCTCCACTTTCCCCAGAGTTGTCTGCTAGCGATTTTTTCCTTTGATGGTACTTAAAGGAGAGAGTTTATGCATCTAATCCCCACAATATTGTTAAAATGAAGGTGAACATTCCATGAGAAATCAATACAGTTGACAACGTTTTGCATCAGACGACTCTCAATATGATATATAAAAGTCGAGCACAAAAGTGCATCGATGTACAGGCTGGTCATTTTGAACATCTTTTGTATCAATAAGGTAGATATATGCAACATTTAAATTACGTTTTGTTATTATTATTTAATTTATCCGTATCATTCATAAAATTTGATTCCAACATAACGTACCGATTCTGCAGCGGTTACGTTATGGGTTCGATTTTATATTGCTCACTTTGTAGAACCGGTTGAAAAATATAGAGATTATAAAATGAGTCATCCCATTTCAATTGCTGCTGTAAAATACTACTAAAATTACAGAATTATATTATAAATAAAATAAATAAGCATTCAGTGTTAATGGATTGTCATAAACATTCGACAATCGAGGTTACCGTTGTCCAGTTCTACTTTATTTCTTTAAACGCTATAGCTAAACATGAAATGAGATGGTTGTAATACAAAAACTGAAAAATTAAATCATACATTTTCTTTTTTATTAAAATTCATTTTCAGGTAGGAAGTGGAATACATTTGTGAATGAAATTATTTAAGTATTAACCAAGAAAAATGAAGTTAATTTTTTTCAACAATATTCCTTCGATCTTCGAATTCAAGAAATCTAGTTCATGTCCAGTATTTAAAGATTGATTTTAACTGATATTGATGAGATGAATATTCTGTTACGGTATGACAGCTGAGAACGTTAATGATTTTTAATATCGGTATGAAAGAAATTAATGATTTCTTTCCGATGCAAAGGTTACAATTGTAATTCACTTTAATTTAGAAATAAGATAACAGATTGAGTTATATGATTAAACCTTTTCTTTAATATGCATTAAGTGGTATCAATAAATTCTAGAAAGTATTCTATTTACACTTGCGCTTACACGAATAGTATACTGTTAGTATCATATTAGTAATTTTCTAATTGGTACAAAAGTTATGATTGAATAAAAATCAACTATGGTTGCCGGTGAAATACTCAATATTCAAGATTGGCGTTGATTTTATGATATTCTTTTCATTTACAAGATTATCTGTTTTTTTAAGATTCGTAATCAACCGCTAACGTCTTCTAACGAAAGTAGTAGGTTTATCTGAGTTTGAGCAATAATTTTGTAATTAACGGTTACTAAAATGGATAAATATTTATATAAAGCTATTCTGTTTCACATTATATTATTAAAAAAAAAAGAAAGTTTAATGAAGAGAGAGATCATTTATATCTGCAGAAAACTGCTAAGATAACGCAGTTTTCAGTCCCCGTTTTGTATGTGAAGATCTGACCTCTACAGTTTTAACTGCCATAAAACAATTCTATAAAAATGAACATTTATCTTATCCCTCATCAAATTTCAGGCCGTTTTAGTATTTTTGTAGTATTTATTAGTGGAGTATTGAAATTAAATGTAATGTCAACCAATCTTTGTATATATGCATAAAAGTAATTTTACGAAATAATATTTCAACTGATTTTTATGACATAAAGAAAGCGATAATGTGGTAAATATGAAAGTACTGTGGTGGCTACCCTGTATTTCATTCAGTTTGTTTTCATCTGTCCATAGTAAAATGGCAGGTTTCACTGAGAGTGGATTATGTAAAAAACTTGAAGATTTAAATACTTCTCAACATAGTATTCAAACATTATCATTGTGGGTTATTCATCATAGAAAACACTTTCAGGTTATAGTGAAAACATGGATGAAAGAATTACAAAAAGGTATTTTATTTTGTTCATATTTTTCGAATGGTTACTTAATTGTTTGGTGGAATTTTGTAGAAGGTTACGTTAATACAGGTTTTGAAGTGTTCCGGTAAATTTAAATTAATTCGAATTATAATTACTTTAATTAACTCATCAACCTGCAAAGTTCTATATATTTGGTTTATAGAAATGCAGGTATTTTTTTTTTTTTAGTAAAATATTGTTTGCCGATTCAGTGATAACATTTATTACGTAAAATGATTGTAAGGGAAAAACGATTTTATAAGCTATTAGTCATTATATTTGTTGATTTTTAAGCATGCAATAAATGATTATATTTTGTTAAAAATGTTCAGTCCATAATATATTATAATATTGATGGGCGTGTAGGTACACTATTTTTAACTTGTTGGCAGTATGGGATACCGTTTGGTAGTTAGATAAAATCTGTTTCGCCTACGAAAATTGCATGTGCTTAGTGAACAGAGAACCATTAGATTTCAAAAACTAGAACCGGAATTTTTAAAACTTAAAATTGTGGAATGTGCTTGTAGATCTCTTTAGAAATTTTATTCTGCTTCATAATTCCTGATAAACTGATGGTATAGTAAACTCCAAAATAATGTCATTCTTGAATTTTATCAGGAATGAAGAAATTGAATAAAAGCTCAAAAAATTCTTCAGTTGTTGACTAGTTCTTGCATTAGAAACAAATGAACAATAAAAAAAGTAAGAGAAAGCTTTAAAAAATCTTTTTGAAGAAAGTTTCACAAAATTAAAAACTGTAGTTATTTTAAAACATTAAAAATGTTATTACTTATTTAATGTTTTCAGTTTTCATTTGAGTTTATATTTTGCTTAAATGACCACCGTTAAATATTTCTTTTTTTTACATTGTGATCTATTTTTTACTATCTTGTATGATAAAATTAGTACATAAAAAGTTCCTTACAATGAAGTAATAAATTTTGTACAGAAGTGTATGGATAGAATGTGTTAATTTTGTTTGAAATAATATTTAAAAATGAAATGTACTCATATGAAATTTACCTTTATGGAAATTTTGAAAGTGTACTCTTGAGGCCTAATTCAACTTTTTTACTCTTGCCATTATAGAGTCTTATAAAGTGTTTTGACTGATAGGAATTATTACCTAACGATGCAATTGCACTTTCGGATCCTCTACACAAATGACAGTTTCATGGACAGAACCAGTTGTACCCAAACACTGTGTGTTCTGCAATGTCCTCCCTTCCATAATAGTCTCACTCAATAGAGAGTCTCATTGCCTGTGTATGCAGGTATCTTAAAGTGACTGATTGGTTAGTAATTAGATAAACTTATACTCCATTTTTTGTACTTGTGGTCCAGCCATCTCAAGATCCAGGATCAGTCTGTAGATCCATTTACCCTTCATCTATTGGTTCCATGATTTATGTCATTGTGATTTCCCTTATAGCTGTTGTATTTGTTATTGTAAAGCCATTATTTCAGTGTCCCAAGATAGACAACAAGACTCGGATTTATGAATATTGGAGATATAAATGTGTTGGTGAAGTTAAACTTCTTTTTTTTATTAGGTTTCACCACAAATTTTTGATTTCAAATAAAATGGGTACTTAACTATGATTTATTCTATACTTAGGGACTCTTCTTTGCACTCTTACAATGTGTCAGAATGGTGTGAAAGGTTAGTGCTAGCCGTCCTGTGCAGGAAGAAGTTGATAGATTAAGGTCTGACTGAAGCAGTTATATATTCTTGCTAACAGCTCATTAATACTGTTCCTGACCATATTCTGTTGTTAGTTTCTAATTTATGACATTTCTAAACCAGTAGTCAGTGAATATTACAAGCTACAGGTTCATTCATCATCTAAAGAAGGACTGCATTTGCATACCAGTACTGAATAATGAAAGCTGTATTAGGTATCCATATACTCCCAGAATATCATACAGTTTGCTTTAAAAACTTGCATTAAGTCTTGCTTATGCATCAGATGTACAGATATATCATGTTGTCTAAAGCAAACGCTTAAGAAAACACTATAAACTGGTAAAAAAAAAATAAGTAGGTTTACAAATTTTAGTTAAGAAATTTGTAATGTTTAACAGATGTAACTATTGATTTTTTCTGCAATTTTAGAAAAATAAAAAGTAATGTATTCAGTATTTACAGGGCAAACAAATTAATCCCAACACAGTATTTTTAGACGAAAAAATGTTTAATGGTCATTCTCAAATTTAATAGTTTGTCTCCTCCTTTGTTTCTGATTATCTCATTAATTCTCTTTGGCATTGATTCCAGTAAGGTAGAACAATGATTTTTGATTTCTTCATCTTGAAACCAAACCTGTATCACTGAACTAATGTCAGTTTTTGTGCTCAATTCATTTTCCCAAGTCTTCTTTTTAGTATGGCACATGAATTTTCAATGAAATTCAGGTCAGGGGAGTTCCCTGGCCACGAGAGCACTCAATTTTTTTGGTTTTTGAAGAATTCTTTTGCTTTCTTGACATGTGACATTGTGCAAGGTCCTGTTGGAAAATTAGTTCTGGGTTCTTCTGCATAATTGGGACTTCTTTGGCATATATTAATGTATTGGTTTGATTTTATTATCCCATCCACAGGCATAAGTGCTCCTGGCCCTTCATGTGAAATATCCCCAAAACATCTTTTTGACCGGGTGTTTGAGAGCTTGTTGCTGGTGTGCTGACGTAGTAGTCTTCTCATCTGCTGACTTACGAAAGTAGGCTACTCTCTCCCCTTGAACAAAGAAATGAGTCTTGTCTGAAAAAATAACTTTTTTCCAAATCTTGATAATCCATTCTTTATGTTCCTTTGCCCATTGAAGTTCATTTTCTTCATAACCTGTGTCAGTAACTGCTTCTTTTTAGGTTTCCGAGTAATCCTTCTCACTCCCAAATCTTCTACGAACTATCATATCAGAAACATTAGTCCCAGTGGCTCTCAAGTCCTTATTAAGGTTAACAACTGACAATCGTGGATTAATTTTGCTTTTTCTTATTAGTAATCAGTCCTGTGTAGGTGTGGTTTTCTTTTTCCATCCACATTTTCCTTTTCTCTTTGGAGAGACAGAACCTGTTTCCTTAAACCTTTTCAGATTTCATTTACAGTACCTAATTTCACACTGCACTCACTGGCTATATGTCTGTTTGTATATAAACTATCAGCATAACCTGAAACACCAAGTAGTCTGCCACAGAATGAAAATTCCCTACAACATAATAAAAATTCCCTTTTTTTGGATTAATTTGTTCAGTACTGTGTGCCAAATTAACATTAGTGATTCACCTTTAAATTAATGAAACTTTTCTTCTGAAGGACTTTTGGGAACTATTTATTTTTTTCTTTTTTTGATTATCCAAACAGAAAGTTAGATAAAAACAATATTAAATTGCCCTGGGTTCAAATCCTGGTCAGGGACAGCATTTTTCATATGCTACACATTTCCATGTCCCATGCACAAGCTTCAAGCTTATGTGGCGATATCATCAAGCAAACTCAAAAAAAGCCAACACAGATCTAATATATTTTTAGATTATGTATTTAAAGCTTTTGTAAGATAGCCATCTGTAGCCACACTATTATTGGATACTACACTGAGGTCAGAGTTGACAACTAACTATGAAAGGTTTTAAAAGAAAACATTCCAATTAATTTGAGTGAGTTGTTAAATATTTAATTTTAAAATGTTATTCCATTTTTCTTGCTGTTAAATGAATGTAATTTTTAAATCTTTCACGTATTTTAAATAGGATGTCATTCACTTTGGAAACTAGCCAAAGAATCCCTTTAGCTAGTTATCCAGGGGAATAACCTCTTCATATGCAATATTCAAGAGCATAATATATGGTTGCCCACAAAAATTAAGTTCGTAAGTGGTAAGGAGTATAATTTTGAATTAAATACCAGGTGATAGATTCTATAGCTTTATTTGCTTAAATGAGCTCTTTTATGTGAAATATTAAAAATGATTTACATGATTATTTGGTAATATGAATTTCCATGTAAAATTTTACTTATGCGTACTTGAATATTGTATACAATGAAAGGAGTAGCCTGATTTTAGAACCACATATTTAGTTGATACAAACATGTAAAAAAATTGAAACTTAATTGGTTTTAAACCTGGAACTTTTCTGAGTTTATTTACAATATATTTTAAAACTTACCTGGAAACTTTAATGATGGTAATGAAGGAAAAAATACTAATTTTTCATCTGTTTTTCAATAGGTAATTTTTTAAACCAGAGCATTTGCAATTTCCAATTTAAAAATTTCCCTTTAAAGGAGATATTTTAGCTTATTATGTTAGAAAAATATTAGCCTTCTAATGTAAGTGCTTCGGTAGCTACAACAGTTAAAATAAATAATTTTTCTATTCCCAAAGAAATTTAGTAAAATGGTTTAGTGGGCTAGCTTAGAAGCTTATACACAAAATACAGTGAAATTGGAATGATATACTGACAATACAATACTTCCATTTATGTAATTTGTTTTTGAATGGAATCATATTTGAATGATGTATTGATTGTCTTTGTGTAGAGTTGTAAATAATATAATAATTTTATGAAATAAATGCCTGCAAATAAATAACTGAAATTTTATTATAAATTACATTGTTCTATAAAAACAATTAATTACTATGTGAGTAAGTATACTGCATTTGAAAAGTAGTTATACACCTATGTAAACGCAATTATATGTTGAGGGGTTGTATTCTGTGCAATGCAAGTAGTTTCTGCAAAGAATGGTACCCTGCGTTATGTGCAGTTTGTGTCTATAAGTGTGTCTAGTTCTTTGCTATTCCTTGTGTTTTAACGATTGAGACTGTGTTTTTCTGTGTAAGTTAAAACATTGTTAACTTTAGAATAGTGAATATTTCTCATTGAACACTTCTTCCAAGAATACTTTAACTGAAACTTTCACATTCAAGGCAGAAAGAATCCCAGTCTCATTCCATTTATAGTGAAGCGGTTCAAAAGTTATCAGCTACAGACAGTGGAAAGTGAATTCAATTTTATGAATGGTTTTAGCAGTTTCTAGCTGACAATTTTGATATTTTAGACTATGTTTTCTGTATCAATAAGGCACGGTTCCATTTATCAATGTGCTTGCTTGCACAGAAATCATGTTTATGATTTGCTAACGCCCGCATACTGCCCATAAAATTCCTGTGAATGATGGCTGCTGAAGATGACAGCCATGCAGCCATGAGGTGTAGTGGCATCTCAACGATGGTTGAAATTAAGTAAATGTCACATGGGACTCTGCGAAGGAGCTGAGTGGGTGTAGGAAGTCTGTCTACCTCTCCCTGGTAGACCAGACCGGAGTCCATAATGAAACAAAGTCAGGGGTATGACGTTGAAGAACAAAGTCAGGGATAACTGAAGTTGAGTTCATTAAGGGAACCAGGACTAAATTTAATTGTTGCGAACAACATTTCTGGTGGTATGTTTTTGTTAAATTGCCTCGTATTTTAAGACATTTACTATAAAATACTATCAATTTAAGGTAGAACTAGGTGCGGGGTTCGTGCTTCTGTGAACTCGGTTAGCTATTTCAGAGGATAACGATGTAGGACATTCAAGATGTCTGGATGAGGCCTACAGCAAAGGCAAAAGCTGAGTTTGAAAATTCCCAATGTAAATGCCTACTGAGGCATTTACATCAGTGACATCCAATGAGGCTTGGCTTATTACTATGAGATGTAAAAAGTTAGAGGGCGAAAGATGACCCATTAAAGCCCATCAGGGCTAGGACCGGGGGGGGAATGGCGACTGGTGTCTTCTCCTCCTACAGGGTTGTGATGCTGAAGATGACAGTCCAAAATGAAAATTCATGTGTGCAGAATTCGGTCTGATAGAGAATTCGTGTGTAATTCTGTTTTGATAAAAAAATTAATTGCCAACCTACGATGAACTCATTATGAGAGCATTACTGGCTAAAAAGTTTATTATAAATTAGATCAACCACTTTATTCTCTTATTTAACTTCCCTTCAAAAAAAAAAAAATAACTTTTAAAGTGAAATTAATATCAATTCTTCAGATTTCATTTTTTAAAGTCAGTATTTTGTTAAGTATTATTAAATTATTGATATTTGATTTTAATTAAGTGCTGACTTCTAAAAGTAAGAATTAAAAGAAGAATTATTTTTATTATTATTTTTTTTAATAGTGTTATTTTACTTTTTCCCGTCTAGCGCTATAGCTGTAGAAGGGAAAGTAGACCAATTTAGGCATATGCAGTATTCACTGGATGTTGACATTTTGATAAGGAACCAAAAAAACCAAATGGAAATTTTCCGGATGGTGTGTTCAGTGTCTCACACCTTATATCTCCAGAACTATTGGGCTGATTTTGACCAAAGTTGGTCAGATTACTTCTGTATGTGGGGCATTAAATTTTCAACTAAAAGGTAAAGGGGGTGAGGCCGAGCAAGGTCACTCAGTATTTCAAAATTTCACCTAATTAAGGTCATATTTTTCTTATGCACTTTCGCTAACAATTAAAAAACAATATTTGTAAAAAATTGTTTTGCAAAATCGCACCCCAAAAAATGCTCTAAATTAGCGGTTAAGTGGGCATACTGTGTCAATAGTATCCCCTGTCACGACAAGTTGTGCTAGTGTCGCAGTCCACAATCTTGGAATTTCCCTTTGGGAAATTCTCTTTCCCTCATCCTCTTGGACTGACAAATTTGAAATTCAACAGGATTGTCAAGCAAATCATTTTTTACTCTTTAAATATTATTTTTTTTATTTAATTTAGTTAATATTTCAAAGGTTGTTACAACTGACGTAGAGCTATACTTGTAGTGTAAATGTATACAGCTACAGTTGTAGTCATCTGCTATGTTGTAATGTCTTAGGTGAGTGGTAGAATTAAATAAATGAATAATATTTAAAGTGTAAAGTAACTCGATCACCCGGTCGACTTGGTACCTGGTGCGTTAAGCCTCACGGCTACACCAGTCAGCCAACTGTATAAGTAAAATCTTTTCTATGTACGTTGTGAAATCACATTAGTTTAGTTAGTGGCAATTGCCACTAGTACCAGCACACATGTGCGAATTAAATATAGTACGCGTGTGTGCTTTAGTTAAAGTCATTGAATTAAATAAACAAAAAAATATTATATTTAAATAAAATTATAAATATTTTAAATTAACTTGTGCATGTAAGCCGTGCATCAGAAACAACCCACAGTTGTAGGATTTCCTGGAATGAGGCTTTAGCTGCGTGTAGGGAAAGTCCTACAACTGCGTTGTCAGTTTTTTTACTGTTAATTGTTTATGGTAAGAATTATTTGATAGAAATTTCAGAGTAGCAGTGAATGTATTAATAATATTGAATTGACAATAAAATTGTATTGAAGTTTTTATTTTTTTAATTCAAGATAATTTACTAAAATTGAACATTTGTTTGTGGTTGTATACTGTTTTTAAATAAGTACCTTTGATGTATATCCTTGTATATACTTTTTAATTGAGGAGTAAACTTTTTTAAATTTTCAGCTAATGAAAGTCGACAAGTAACATTAATGTATCTTGCCAATGATGTAATTCAAAATAGTAAGAAAAAAGGTCCTGAATACGGTAAAGAATTTGGCTCTGTATTAAAAGACGCATTTGAAATAATCGGTGGACCACGTATTGGAGAGAAAACAAAGAAAAATTTAAACAGAATATTGAACATATGGGAAGAAAGAGCAGTTTATGACAAAAAGCAAATAGAAGACTTCAGAAAAGCCTTTGGTAAATTTATTTTAGTGTGAATCACTTTTTACATAAGTTGTTTATTTTTTATTATTTTAGCTTTTAATAATAACATTGATATATAAAATAAAACCTTTTTTAATGTTTCTGTATGTGTGATACTTTTTTTGCATTTTTTTCCTGTTTAGATTACAGACCTGTAAATAAATCTTTATATCACCCTTAATTTAATAAAAATGGCACATTAAAGGTCTATAAAAGGGTAATATATAACTAATGTTATGGGATGTCTTATTAAAATAAGCAGATAACAACACTTTAGGAACCGGAATGGATTGATTCACTGTGAGGTACAGGTATGAGGAGATGCCAATGAAGAATGGAATACAGTGTGTTTAGACATCTCATATATATATATTTTTTTGTGTAATGTGGTAAAAATGTTTTTAAGCTAATAATTTTTTTTTTAAAGTTGTAAAAATTGTTACGTTCAGCATTTAGGCCTTTGTGACCTTTGAATTAAATTAATTTAGTTTATTAAATTTAATTTAATAAATTTTTATATTAAATACAGATATTTTCTATTGAACATTTTTTAGTGGATTGGTTTATTTGTATTGTTACATTTCTTTAAAGATAAATTTTATAATATCTTACAAGCTCCTTGGCACGTAAAGATGAATGAACATAACATTGTAATATTTTGTTGGTGAAAAACAAATTTCTTTAAAAGTGAGATGTGTAATTTTCTACACATTGCAAGGATTTTATTATTTAAAAAAAAAATTCAATTGTGTAATAAAAAAAAATATTTGTCAGTATTATTTTTAATGTATTACGAGTAATAATTTGTATGGTTACTTTGTTTTTTTATCATTATCATAGTATAATGGAACATATAGTGTACATGAGAGTTGAATCTTGAAAGTGTTGTAAAACTGTAATTGTAAGGTTACAATTTTATAAAAGTACCAAAAAAGAAAATTTAACTTAAAAGCACATACACAGGTCCAACTGGAGGTCGGATGTAGTTCCTGAACAATTGCATTTAGGGAAAAGATCCACGAATAAAAAGGTCTTATTAAAATTATTTTAATATTTATTTTTTCTATTATTTAATATAATTCTATTTTTTTTTTTTAATTCTGGAAAAATGGAAATGATTTTAAAAATGTCAGTATCCTATTTTTAATGCTAAGGAATGAAACAAAAAACAATAAGTTTCACATTGAAAGCTTTTTGTAGCCGTCACAGTTTCAGAGATCTTAATGCTGGCGCACTTAAAAAAGTATATCCTTTATAATGATCTAATAAGACAATTACTTTTATTAGCGTATGTTATATGAAATGATGTGACAATATATCTTTTAACACTTGATACAAAAATTCTTTAATGTAAACATGTAATTTAAAGATCAAATTAATTTAGAAAAAGATTGTAACTCTTCTGCAAAGACTTTGCACATTCTTTTTTTTATGTTTTAAACACATTGATATTTTACTCTGGAAGCAAGTGTTATTCCTTTCTTTCTTTAGCTGGTGGATAAATGCAAAATGCCTTTCTTAAAGTTGCTGATAATTTCTGCTTTTGTGACAAATTTTTTTCAGGGTAAATAGTTATTTGTTCTCAGGTTTCTTGAACATTTTGTTTCTCAATATTATTATTGTTTTTTTAACTGTTCTTTCATAAAATTTAATTTCTTCATTTCAGGATCGTTTGAGTAAGAATGAATTAGAAAAAACGAATTTACTGGAATATCAGGAGTTATAAAAAATAAGACATGTTCACTGGCCACCTCATCTCCAGTTTTTTTAGTTAGAGAATATGTGGCATATATACAAGGTCTGTTCAGAAAATAATGACATTTGTAATTATGCGGCAGTGGAGATATTTAGTTACGGTGCAGTTGGCAGCAGTATGTTTTGCATAACCTCTGTAACCACATGTTCTTAGATTGTTGATATCTTGTTTTCATGGTTGTTGTTATTTGAGTGCAACATGCTTAAGTGTTAGTAGCCATTTTTGTAATATGCGACTTTTGAGAGCAACAATACAATATAAACGTTTGCGTGAAACTGGGGAAGACTATCTCAGAAATGTTTCAAATTTTGAAACAAGCTTAGAGAGACAATGCTCTTGAGTCATATGCAATGTTACAAATGGTTTTCACAATTTAAAAGTGGTCGTCAGTCAATCGAAGATGACCTTTGACCAGGAAGTCCTTCAGGTTCAACTGATGACACCCACGTTCAGAAAATCAACAATCTGGTGCGTACAAATTGCCACTCTACTTTCAAGAGAACTTGCAGAAGAGGCTAGTATATCAATCGGATCATGCTGTGACATTTTGACTGAAAAATTGACATGCATTCAGTTAAAGGAAAGTTTATTCCTCGTTTGATGACCGAACAGCAGAAAGAATATCGAGTATGTATTTGTCGGCAACTTCTTGAACTAGCCGAAGACAATGAAACATTCATGCAAAGGAACATAACAGGAGATGAAAGCTGGGTTTATGGCTAGGACATTGAGTCAAAAGTTCAGTCACACAATGGATCAGCAAAGAAAGGATCTCCACGTCCCAAGAAAGCATATCCGTTCCGATCCAATGTCAAAGTGATGCTCTCTGTTTTGTTCAATTTTAATGGAATTGTGTATTTTGAATTCTCAAAATACACGAGGTGAAATAGTGAACTGTGTGTACCATCAAGGCATTATACAATAGTTACATAAAAAAATCTGCAAAAAGAGACCAGAGTTGTGACTAGACACCTCATGGTTCCTTCATCACGACAATGCGCCTGCACACTCAGCTTTGTCAGTTTTGTGCCAAAAATCAAATGACTATCCTCTCTTAGCCTCCCTACTCGCCAGACCTGGCACCTTGCAATTTTTTGTTATTTCCAAAATTAAAATCGGTGATGAAAGGACGCTGTTTTGAGACTATTGATGTCATTAACGTAAATCTGTCACAGACCTTAAAGACCATTTCAAATGAAGCTATCTAGGATATTCATGAAGTGGAAACTTCTCTGGGCATTGTATGAATAGGGGAGGGGAGTACTCTGAAGGGCCCAAGGACCAATTATCTATAAAATTAATAATAAAGATTAAAAAAATAAATTTTGTTTATTTTCTTAACAGACCTCATATCTGTTTACATTTTCCTTTGTGTAGTTATAAACTATTTAGTTTCAAGCATCCCCGTTTCATTACTGACTGCTATGCTGTGATACATCGAAGATATCTTTATAACAGATTTAGACTTTAGTTATGTGCAGTCTAGTCTGATGAGTAAAACCTATAAAAGTGTCCCAATTTCTTGATTTATTGGTGGCTAGAAGTCTTTATTTTCCTTATTTGTTGACATATTTTTATCATCCATCAATTAATTTTTCAATAAGTTCTAGTGAAATTTCTACTGGTTCTCTCTGAAGGATTAAATGACCTGTTAACTACTGCATAGATTTAGTTATTTATTCTGTATCTCAAATACCCATATGTCCATATCTACTGGAATCTTCTCCACAGTAAATATATACATTGTATAATTTGTTCAGACAACTGTATAATTGGTTAAACACTTAAAGTTTTTAACCAATTATACTTAAAACTTAAGTTAACTAATTAACTTAAGTCTTAAGTTGCACTTAGATTTCTCAGAATAAACATTCAACATTTACACTGCCCTTTGAATGGAATTAAAATTTCATCGGCTGTAGTTGATGTTCCCAAAGAGTAGCATGTCAGAGAATTTTTGATGATTGTATTAAAATTTCTTTAACCAGTACAATAAGATAAGCTTTTTTTTAGATGCATCCAAAGAAGAAGTAAGAAAATTAATAACTATTCATGTGTTTTCTACTGACCTCTCTTCCTGTTTCATCTATTGCAAGTAATGTCTCAGTATCTTAATGATTTGATTTTAAAGCAGCAGAATCAATAGTCTTCATTTACATTTCATTCCTTTAACATCTACATCTGCTAATATTGGGTAAATATGCCTCTTGTAATTCACTCAAATTGACTGGAGTTTTTTTAATTTTCCAGCAGAACAGTTGTCATATCAATACTAAATTTAAATTCCAAATTGACTTTCGCTTCAACAGCTTCCCTAAATTATATGAATGGGCTTCAATCTTGGAAGTTGTCTTATAGATTATGAAGCAGTATGCACGTACATTGTGAGCATAGTCCATTGTGTTTCGGCTGCTATCCATTTATATAAATTTACAAAGCTGAGACTACCACTAATTTTGCAGAGTTGGACAAATCGCATACTGAGGATGTTAAAAAGTTGGAAAGTCTTTGGTCTAAACTATCTGATTGCAAAATGACTACATTGAAAAATGAAAAAAATATTTCTGAAAAATCTGTTTCTTTGTCATGCTGAAAACTTTCAGAACATCCCTTGTAATATTATTTATATTAGGAATAGTTAATCAGAATTTGATTTTTTGTTTGTTTAGAATATGGTGGTGCTCAACTTGAGATGTCTCCTCCTAAAAAGAAAGCAAAATTAGCAAATTCTAAAGAAACCGGACAGAAGAAGGAACGGAACAAAGATAGAAAAAAATTAGATAATGAAGAAGTGGTAGAATTCCATGGTATGAAGGAAGTTCATATAACACTTTCGCCGAGAACACCGGTTGGAGATCCTCCAGAGCCTGAAGAGTTAATTAAAGCGCTTTTGGTAAATAATCCCTGTAATTAATGTATAACCACGGTTTTTCAGTTTTGCTTTTTTACAAACTCCTGATTATAAATAATATATTTATCGAAATGTTTGTAAATAAAACAGCATTCATTGTTTCTCTTCTGAAATGTTAAAGTAGCAAGATTAAGTTGAAGGATTAAATTATGATTAAATTCACTTGTGATAAGAAACAAGAATATACTAGCCGGCCTGTCTAGCCAGAACCTAAACCCTCAGGACCCAGGTCAACCCAGACAAATCCTGGAACCAACTCAGGGCCACGGGGTCTACCCAAGGGCCATAGAACTCACCATTTCATGTTGCAGGGGGACAGTGCCTTGGACATCCATACAGCTCACTTTGGTCGCCATTCCCATTTATCCAGAGGGCTTTGCTCCTTGGATCCCCACACTGTTCATTATCCTCATGATTGTGAGAATAGTACGGATAAATAACAAAGTATTCATTCAGGCTTTATAGAAATCTTAAAATGAAACAAAATTACAAAAGATAGAATACTTAACTTTTTTCTTTTTTTTTAACCTTCGGGACCACTGTTAGGTATTACTTCAGAAGATAAGGTGAATGGCAATTTTTGTAGTGTGTGAAAATGCCATGCCTGACCGGGATTTGAACCTGGGACCTCCGGATAAAAGGTCAAGACACTACCACTTGCACCACGGAGGCTGGCAGAATAACTAAAGTATACACACCTTGACGACAAAAAATTTATAACTTATTCCTTTGCCATGGAGGCAAAAATATAATGAAGCAAAAAGATTAATATTTTTTCCCTAATGAATATCTTTAATTTAAAACTTCACCCTCCTTGGGGGTGAAGAAATAATGAGTATTTTAATATTTCAACCTTCAAGGGAGCCAGGGCCTCGGTTTGTGGCTTAAATTCTTCCATGGTATAATACGAATGTATCCTAAACTTTTGAAATCAATTGATCAATCGGTTCTTCGAGATTTTTTGAGATGAAATATATCTAAAAATCTTCTCAGTTATTCCAAGAAACATGAGAAAAATTTGGTTTAAGTAGTTTTTTTTTGTTTACCTTGAACAAACAAAAACCCTCTTCCTCTTTAAATAATAGTATAGATTGATAAATTGTGTTATGAAAACACTTTTGTTTAACTCAGCGGATTTTTAAAATCTTTAGTTAACACAAAGATCCTGATTAAACTTCCTTTGTGGAAGGTCAATAGTTTGAGACCAAGCTAAACCCTGCAGTATTTTAACACTATAGTTTCCTTAATATTGTTTCCAAATCACTGTTCTGTTTCAAATTTTAATGATTAAACTTTGTGATTAAAGAAGGTTAAAGGTAAACAGACATTGGATGCAGCCCCTTCCAAACACCAATTTAACTAAGCTTAAAAAATATATGGTTAATTATAGAATTCTATTTTGTTTTGGCATTCTAACAACAGACAATACATTATGTCTAGAAATTAGTCAGTTGTGTTTACTATTTGTATTTACTTCATTGACTTATTTCCACTATTATTTGTTTTTGAGCTTTTTCAGGAGGATATGTCACCACATTAGGTGTGATTTTTACTCTAATATCACTTAAAATTCAAAACTCATAATGTAAATAGTTATATGTATGTTGATCTTGAAAGTAGCATATAATTTGTTGTTAAATTTTAGATAATTTTGTTTCACTTTATAAAATTGTTTTATTGATCATATATTCTCAATTTTTCTTTATATAATTTTTTTTAAATTCATGATCGTAGGCATAAATCTATTAATTATCTTTATGGAGGTTTATCTAGTAGTTCCTGATTACCATTGAATAGCACCCAGTTGCCTTGCCAACTACATCTTATTAATTTTCAGGCGTGCATATAAACTGATACACATGCTTTTGTTATTGTTGTTACTTATTTTCAAAAGTTGAAGTGAATGGAATTTTCTTGTTTTATTTTACATTCGTTTTGTCCATAGGGAAACTATATCAAAACACATATTAATAGATTTAAATATTTATAATTACCTTGATTTAAATCTGCCTTGCAGTTTTTTCCAGTTTTGTTATTTTCTAACAATATGTTTTGGAAAAACGTATTTCCATCATTAGGTGTGATAGTACTAGTCCTGATAAAGTAAACATAAAATAATGAATTAATAGATTCACTAAGTTACACGTGGTATATATAAAATAAAAATGGACATTCTGTGGTTGTTTCTTAATTGCAGGGCAGTTGTTTATAGATAGATTATTATAAATATAATATTTTATACATTATCTTTTGATAAAGTTTCTTTAAGTCTATTTTAAATTATCTTTCTATTTGAAAAATATTGAACTTTTATTTAACATTATAAACTCCTGAAAAATTATTTGTAAGTTTTTATATGCAATATTTTCTATAAAGTATTTTGAATGATAAAAGTATCATTGAATTAAGATTCATTTTCAATATTAACAGGACGCAATTTGGTTATCTAACCTGAGGTAAAACTATTCTAGGCCCGTTTTTATATATAATTATATATATATATATATATATTTTTTTTTTGCTAATTTTATTCCTGTTCTTTTTTAGGAACTATTATGCCTGTTATTTCACTACTGTTTGGTATCCTGTGTTCACAGTAGCTGTTTTATTACATTCAGTTCACCTTGAAAATCTTGAGGCTTTTCAGGGAATGTTAGTACTTAGAGAAACTATTAGTAGTAATATATATGCAAATGACTTGAAAGAAGCCTTTTCTTTACAAGCATGGATCATCTAATTAACCGATTATCATAAATAGTTATTTAAACAAATTATAACAGATATAAACTGTATGTAAAAGTATGTATGAGAAGTTATCCTGAAAGTAAATAACAAGGGCTATTAAAAGAAAAAATCAAGAATATCGCAAGTATATTTAAAATATAAATCTTACTGCACCAGAATTTATATCCCTTAATCATAGAATGATGACACCTGCGACACAAACCACTTATTAACTGATTTTTTTTATTAACTTATCACTTTGGAACTGTCAGCCAGCAACGAAGACTTTAAGACATAGGAACAGGTGATATTCACTTGGTAAAAAGTTTAGGTTGCACAAAGGGGCGATTGAACTGTTTCCAGCTGAAGGTCATGAGGAGACATGTTCTGACTCTAGGGTGAGGATGACCGCTGTGAATTTGCATGAACCTTGACTTGGTCTGGATTGCATGATGTAATTTTTTTCAGTATTTTGCCGTAGACATCAGTATTGGTTTTACAAGATGAAAGAATTCATAAGAAAATCTGCTTTTTTCACTGTGCGCTTATCTTCCCATTGGTAAACATTGATTAGCTTTCTTTTATCTTTCTGGATGATGAAATTGTTATCATTCCATAGATTGTAATTTTGTTAATTACATGCAATACCCATGTCTCATTCCCAGTAACTATACAAATTAAGAAGTCATCACCTTGTTCTCTGCAGAGAGTCAAAAATTCCAAGGCGTCATCCAACCATTTCATTTTGTGATATTCCCTATGCATTTTATACACCCAGTGTGATACGTACCTGATAATTCAGTTTCTTGGATACAGTTTTGTATAAACACATGCAAACGTGAGAAAACTCTTGAAAATGCACAGAAAAAGATGCGTTGGTGAATTGTCTATTAATTTTTAATCATGTGATAATTGCTAGCACCAAATTGTCGGTAATCAAAAATTGTCACCTGTGCCACTTTTCATTGTGCATATTATCGCCATTATACAGCCACATTCATCTCCATACCATGGAATTACTCATTGCATTTCCTCTATAAACATTGGAAATTTGACAGTGTATTTCAACCGGCTTAATGTTCCTTGCATTTAGAAATGGATTACAGACTGAATTTTACATGTAGCAGGTGTTTTGATTTTTTTTTTGTTGATTATAACACACAATAAGAAGAGTACAGACTAGAGAACTAAATAAGAATGGCATAAATCCATTCCTAAAATATCAAACAACTGCAAGCATACATAAGATATTTATGCATTTGTTTGCTGCAACACAATATTTAAAGGTGGAGATCTTAATATCCAGTATGATAATTTTAGGAGTGATTACATGATGGAGAATACTAATTTCAAGATTGGTCTATACTACTCATGAAAATCTTAAAAATATTTTTTGCATTCCTTAAAATTCTACTAAAACACTGAAAGTGTATAGTTAATAGAATCCAAAGTGATATTAAAAAGAAATTGTAGTCTGATGTCCAGTTCCTGGAAATATGCTACTTATGATGCATTTTCGTGTGCCATGATCTGTTGTTAACATAGAGACATCACACACTTAACAGAAGTATATTTTCTCTTTCAATAAACGAATGAATTATTATAAAAATTAATTCATTAAACTATTTTTTTCTTACAGTTTTATTTCTGATTTTTGTAAGTTTAATAGTGCTAAAATTACAACTTCAGTAGAAAAGTTATTGTCACAAAGCTATACTAGTTAGTTAAAGATTTTTTAATGTTAATAACAATAGTGATGAGAGGATAATAATAATTATTAATCTTTAGTGCTTTAAATTGTTACAGTCACAAATAAATTCCAGCTGTATGAAATGAAATTGCTCCCAATATTATTTCACTTCAATGATTTTTTGGAAACCAGATTTTTAAATATGGCTTTAGTATTTTAACTTAGCTTCACACCCCACAATTTCCACGTTGCTGTTCCATTGCAGAACCATGTGATTATAAAAGGAGCCATTCAGAACTAATGGTAGTCTCTTTTGTTATTCGTACAAGTGTTACTTTGTTAGACTGTCATTCTTGTATTCTGTGAATTGATTTTAGGTTAGGAGGTTAAAAGTTCTGTGTTTCTTTGCATGTAAGTTTTCTTGTAAGCTGAATATAGACTCAGTACAGTCCATTCACAATTTGAGCATAAGGTTTAAAAGAAAGCAGAAATTTTAATGTTTTTTGTGAATTTAAATTGGCATGCTTGTAAAGGTTTTAAAAACATGATTGTGGTCATTTTTTTTTTTTTGGTACTTGAATATAGCTTTATAATCTGAACACTTCCTTTATTTTTGGTTGCTGATAATATTAGTTGCATATCGTGTATAAATTCATCTTATATCTAATTCATGCCTTTATAAAGTTATTTCGTCATACTTTCAATCGAAGTAAAATATTTTACACATAAAACTGCATAAACTGATTTATTAATTTTTTTTCTGTCCTGTGTTTATATGGCTAGATAGTAATTTATTAAAATTAGTTTAACTTTTTGAATAGAAATTTCATCAATTTTTTAAAAGGTTTAATTTTTTACTAGGAACTTGAAAATTCAGCTTCAAGTGACGCAGCAATTAGAGAAAGGATAGCTAGTTTACCCCCTGAAGTATCTGAAATAAATCTTTTAAGCAAATTAGAAGGTAAGTAAATGTTTTTGAAATGTAATTTTATAGTATAATTGTATTTTGATAATCTTTTTAACATATTCCATTTATTCGATTATACTGAAAATAGTTTTGTTTGTAATAAGCATCTAAATATATTTATATTAGCATCCCATTAGCATTATAATAGAAATTAAGTTTTTCAAATACATTTTATTCTTGTTTTTATAGTTGTTTATACTTCAGTGGTGTCCCTTTATTTTTTAGTTTTATTTCTTTTCTATTGTTTCAAGTAAAATGTAATTTGTTTAATACCATTCATTTGATTTGGGAAAAGCTCTCCTTCCTGGTTGCTTACTCTATAAAAAATGAATAATAATGATGATTAACATAAATAGTAGAATTAAATTTACGTTGCATTTGGAAACAAAATTATAATTAGTGTTATAATATTTTTACACTTGCTTAGCATAGTGTTTATATTCTGATTAAAGTGAAATTACTTGTAATCTACTAAAGTGAAATCTAGGATGTAAGCATAAAGCTTTTGGATAGAAGCATTTCATTGGCTAATTGAAGTTTCTTAAACATTATTCATGAAATTCCACAACCCAAAATGAATGCTGATCATGCACTTGTAAGTTTGTTATAGGGTTTGCTGGAGAGCAGATATTTTGCTGATACTCCTAGACAAGGTCAAAACTCATAGATCATATAACTTGACGCTTACAGAGTGTCAGTTGTTTCATAGCAGTACATCAAGCATGGTGTTTTTTCTTCAAAAGTCCAGTAATATTACTTACTTATGGAATATTATTTAACTGCTCAGTCTTATCCTGAATTTCAGAATATTTTTATAATAATTGCCCCAGTGCAATGGCAAATAAATTGTTTATTTTTGTTGAGTGAGTGTAGATTTTGTGCACCAGGAAATGTAGCCGATTTGAAATGTAATGCATCAATGTTATATGATGACAGTGTTTTTTCTTTTTCTTTTTGTTTGTTTGTTTAACCATGGATCTGCAGTCAAACAATTCTTTCCACATAGGATGAGATGAGTGTTTTGTAGCGTGTGTGAAAAATGTCATGCCTGACTGGGATTCAAACCCAGGACCTCTGGGTGAAAGGCCCAGACGCTACCACTCGTGCCTGGGAGGCCGGCACATGATGTCAGTTTGGACAACATTCATCAGTCACTTTTGTCATCACCAGTTTAGTTACTCAGGAAACTTTCTCAGTAGACTGGGATTTTGGTTGAGCTTATTCACAAGGCTACAAAAAAACTTTAAATTACTATATTAAATTTTATTATAGCAAGAAGTTAGAAAATCTGACTTTAACTTGCAACATCATTTTTGTGTTCAAGTGTTTCATTTGAGGTGATTACTTAATTTGGATAATGGTTTTATGTAGATAATGTGTGGTTTCATTTTGGATACATTTACAGCAGTGTATGAATTTGCGAGAATCTTTACATTTATCATGAAAAACCATTACCTTCTCAATATGTTGGTGTTTGATTTCATTTTGAAGAGCAGTCAGACCAACTTTTTTCCCCAGAAATATTAACTACCGAACATTATTCAGAAATTGTTACAAATTCTTGTAATAATTTCAATCAGCAAAACTCCTGGTTACATCCTGATCCCCTAGGAAAACATCCTCCAACCTAGCCCTGATGGGGTTTACCAGAGGTCATCTTATAAACCTCGGCGTACAACATCTCTCAGTCGCCTCGGCCCAGGATGCCATCGATGTGAATGCGACAAGTGACATTCTCATTGGTGTAACGATTACTAAAAATAACAAAACACCTCTGGTCTCAAGCAAGTCTGAAAACTATAGTCGTCAAAGGAACTGAATCACCTATCTACCCAAAAGGTAAAGTGAGTTCACATGTGACACAAATGCAGAAAAACGCAAAAACACGAAAATAAAACTAATAACAAGACAACCAAAACCAATATAACACTAACAAAATAAAAACAGCACTAACAAGAAACAGTAACAAAACTCGGAACAAGACCAAGCAGCACCCTAGATTCCCTTCGCAATCTGTTTCCTAGCCAAATAGTGCAGAAATTCTGCAACAAGTGACCATTCAGCCTGGTCCTTCCTGTTTTGACTGATGTCAAGCGTTGCTGTGATGGTATCCAGTTGACAAATTCCTGCGGTGTGCTCCAGCTCATATTTGGCACTCATACAACACATGGAAGGCATCATCCTGCACCCCACACTGCAGGCATAGACCCGAATCCACCAGGCTGAACCCAGTCTGTCTAAACGTTAAGGCCCTGTGACCAGTAAGAAACTGAGTTACGCACTTGTGAGGAGAGACCCATCAGGCACCCCACAAGCTTTTAATGTCTGGAAAGAGATCGTGCATATATCTGCCACATATCATAACCATGTTGCTTTTTATTTAAGGGCTTTTTTGAAAGTTACTTTTTTCAAGAGCAACCTCATACTCTGGATGATTTGAAAGAAAATATCGAATACAGTTTCTCTAAACATCAGTTAGCAAGTCTATGGAAAGTTGCACCCAATATGAAAAAAACAAGTTGATGCCTGCGTCATTGCTCAATGAACATTTTGAACATTTATTATGACACGAGTAGAAAAAATTAAAGCTATAATCTGCTTAGTTTCCTATTCAGTAATAAAATTGTTTTAGTCATTAAATAAATATTGTGTATTTTACATGCGGGTTGCATGATTTTATGAACATCCTTCACATCTATTCTATTATCTTTTGTGTTTTAGATAAAGCAACAGCCGAGAGGTTATCGGTTCAGGTAAATGATGCTGTAAGCCTATTAACTGAATATAATACAAGACTTGCTAATGAAATGGAAGATAGAAAGAAGGTAACACAGATGCTACGAGATTTCATTCAAGCACAAAGAGAATTACTTCAGCAGGCTGAGAATAGACTTGAGGTATTCTCTATGACTTTATAATTATACTTTTTTCAGCAGACAAATAATATTTCTCAGCATTATGTTGAAAAAACCACTACTGGTTTCTTTGATGTTTATTGATAAGTAATAAACGTTCCCTGATATAATTTTGAAATTTCGAAATTTATCCCTTGATTAATTCCAAGTTTATATTAGGATTACCCCTATAGGGTCTCCCACTCTGCTCATTTTGTGATATATTCTACTTCTGATATCATTGACTTATTTTTCTTTTTTAACATACCTCTCCACTGTAGCCCATTTTTTTTTTTTTTTTTTTTTTTTACTTTTAAGACCGCAAAGGAGACCACTTTATTCAGAATAATTCAAGTCTTTTTTGCCGATCTTTTTTTAGCTTTTACTTTCTCCCAATATTTAGTCATTCTTAATGATCTTGCTTTACGATCCTCTTCTGAATAAACCCTTTTTGTATAATTAAAAGTTCTTACTTTAAAGTTGGTATTCGGATCTTTAATAACAAATTTTAATTTTTCGGATTTATTAAGTAAATCTTTGTAGCTACTATTATTATATACTATTTTAATATATTATATATTATTTTAAGGTAGACAAAACTAGAAAATTTTAAATTAAGTTATTGTCTGTCGTTTTACATTTTGTCTACGTGGTAATATCATGTTATAAGCTGGTGTAATATCTATGTTTAATTTAATCTGTTCACCTACCGTTGTAGGGATTGAATATTTGATCTTCCTCTTTGATTAGTCTTTAGACACAATTTTCTTTTCTCGTTTTTAAATTGTGAATCTTTTGCTCTGTTTTTTTTTTTTTTACGAACCTTAATTTATTGTAATTCCAGTTATGTGTGAGATTAGTCACCAACACTCTAAGTTTAGTAAAGGAAAATGTGACCTCAGATTAGTTTATTGTATTATGTTTTATTGTACCTGCTTGTAATCCTTTATTTTACAGTTCTTCCATTTTCTAGATTGATTCTGTACAAGATATCTCAGTGTTCTGGATCTGGGTTGTGAAGTAATTGTAAATATAAAATTCTTAGCTGTTAACACTAGTTTTATCGACTTATTTTTTTATTTATCTTGTAATTCTATTCCCGACTTCTAATAGCAACTACTACTATTTGTTAGATGCTACTTCTGTATTGGGAACTAGTGAGGTGGTAACTCTGCCTGTGGACTGTTCAGGGACTCTGATTTCTCAACTTGGGTTTTCAAGAAACTACTGACTACGATTCTTGTTCGGTAAAAGGCTCCTATCCTCTTAAAATTGAAACTATCATTGCACAATGTATCAATTTTCTTTCTAGTTAATTTACCTCCTAAACAGACCATTTTCATTTAGATACATATACAGTGTTAGTATTTTCTGTTTTTGATTTTTAGATGCTTTTATATATTTGGTATTTTGTTGCTAAATTTCATTGTTTTATATATATATTCATTAACATATTAACCATAGTGTTAATAAAATTTAATATATGAGAGATAAACCACCAAAACACAGTAATTATAGATAAATTAAACTTAACATATTAATTTCCAATAATCAATTTTCGCTGGATCGTGCATCTTCAGTTGGTATTGAATTCTATAACTGCATTACAACATATTGATTTTATAATTTGTAAATTTGTTTTGTTTCAAAAAATTTTGAAATTTATTATAAATGTATATGGAAATTCTGTTGTCCAGTACTGGGATGATGTATTGGATTTTGCAAAAATCGATTATTGGAAATTAATATGTTAAGTTTAACTTATCTAATTACTGTATTTTGGTGGTTTATGTTTCATTTAGTATTAAATATTTTATTGAAATAAATCTTTTTAACATTCATATTATTCTTTTGTATTGATAAATTCTATTAAATAAACCACCTACTACAGAAGGCATATTTTACCTTAATTTTTCATGAAAGTATTTTTGCAGGGTCACTCATGATTGAAATAATTTTGTTATTGCAATAACAGAATAAAAATTAAGGTAAGATATGTCTTATCTCATTACTCTGTACTTGGTGGTTTATTTAATAGAATTTAAATATATTATTATCTTTTATGACCGTATAGAATCACTTTTGTCAGTCAATTATCCAAGTCTCTTCGATGGGACTGTTTGGACTTTGCAGTCTTCCCAGTACTTTTTCATACGTTCTGATCTTTGTACGTTTTCTAGCGTTTAAAATGTTTGTGTTATGAGTTTTTTCTTCTGAGTTTAGAACAAGTGTTTTTGTTCTTGATTTTCTTATTTAATTTTATTATATCTATGGTATCTTCTAGTGACCAGTTTCCTTCAGATCCTTTCTTATTTCTCTGCTCCATCTGCATCCTGTCTTGTCGTTTTTCAGGCCGAGATTGTACTGTACAAACTGTTTCAGAAGTTTTGACTCTTGCATCCTTGTGATATGTCCAAAGAATCCTAGTCTCCTCTTGTACGCAATTTCAGTGATGGGTCCTAACTCTTTGTACATGACTGTGTTTGGTACAGTCCACCACTGCCCGTCTTTCTGATAATTTTTATTGATGCAGGTTCTTCCACTTCTTTAAATTTTCTGTTTGTCTCTGATTGTTCGTTTCAGGTGGAAGAGTGTTTCTGCTGCATAAGTGGCTTCTGGTTTAATAACTTTGTCTAGTGTCTTATTTTTGTGTTTATTGATTGGCATTTTTTATTATAAGTGTATCAGGTTAATTTCTGAGCTTTAGCTAGTTGTTTCTTCTTACACTTGGATAAGGTGTTTTCGTTTAGGTTGTTTTTTTTATTATTTCTCCAAGGTATTTAAATCAGGTTACTATTTTGATTTTATTACCATTTATGTTTACTTCTTTTAATTGTGTTGGATTTTGGAGCATAATTTCTGTCTTTTCGAATGATATTTTTTGGGCAGTTTTATTTGCAATGTTTTGAAGTTCTAATATCTGTGAATTAGCTTCATCGAAGTCGTTTGCTAGCAATGCCAAGTCGGCAAAACCAAGACAGTTTGTTTTGATTTTTTGGCCTATTTTTACTTTTGGAGGCATTTTTTGAGCCAATTCCTCATTACCATTTCTAGAACACAGTTGAATAATAGCATGAGACCCTTGGCGCAGTCCTGTTTGGATTAAAATGTTTGTATATATATAAAATTAGTATTTATTTAGTAATTATGCATCTAAATCAAAGAACTAAATTATGCATCTTATGGAATTAAGCATTTTTGGATGATTATGATTTTGGTTTTGCTTACATAGTTAGCAAAGAGATAGTCTTTGACATGGCAAAACACTGTGCATCTCTTGTATCAACTTATCTCTTTATTCGTTCATAAATTTTTCCTTTGTATTAATTACTGCTTGAAGAATTACTTTCATAGCATCCATCGTCTGCTACTCCTTTCTTAAACACAAACTACTAAATTTCTCTTCATGTTCCTATTAACCTTATGAAATTCTCTCTTGTGTGATTTTCTCAGCACTTCTTCATTTCTCAATCCATCAGTCTACCTAATCTTTTCTAAATCTTCAACAGGCCTGTACTTCCATGCTATTTTCACCTTCCTTTTTGAATATTAAATCAGCGACATACATAATGATAGTCATCACATAGTACATTGTCAGCTTTTACGTCAGTCCTTTTCTTTCCCGTTAAACAGGAAAAAATCAGCTTTCACAGATGACTCGCTACTTATATAATATTTGAAAAGTAATTTTAAAAATGTATTCACAATGTAATTAAATCTTTTTTATATATTAATGCTTAGTGCTTACTTGAAAGCTATGGTCTTTGTCAGTTGTAAAGCAGTCCCCTTATCTGTGTAGGTGTACATTTATCATAACTTTTCTGTGTTATTTATCATAACTTTCACATAAGTGTTTCTGCTTCAGAAATTAGTCATAAAATGGGTTGGTTAGAATTACTTTCATTGTCGTTTACAAATTTCTTTTAAACCTTTCATTCATTTAACATTGATTTGAGTTTAGTAAACAAAAATAAAAAATACACAGCAGTAAAATTGAGAGAGTATAGAGGGTGAAATAGAAGTTATTTTATTTTTTGTCCAAAATTAACATTAATTAACAATACAGAATGCAAGGGCAAATGTTACATTTTGGAGCAGCCAAGATTTGTCTTGACAAACTGCAGGTCTCTTCTACCTGATATTTTGAAATAATCTTCTTAAAACTTCAATGTAATAATATTAGTTTACAGTTTTCCTTTGATTAAAAATACATTGTGAATCACATTTATACTGTTAAAATCCGTCAACATGATCTCAACAATAGATCGATCTTGATTTTCTACTTGCGGTCTTACTGATTTGTGAATATTGAACTTTAGTTTCAACATGTACCTAGTATGAAAAAATTCTTGAAAATTTTTCATCATGGCACAGTCAACAATCTTAACTCATCACTACATAAAAATAGTTTTGTTACTATGACAAGTGGGTTTGTGATTCAATTCAGCTTTAATTTTTTGATTAGATTATAATGTTATGAGCCAATTGAAATGTTGCACTTTCTGTTGGTCAGTTTCTTTGCTGTTAAATAAATGTTGATTAAGATACTTAAATGCATTCATTGACTTTTGTGACATGAGATGTGTCTGCCGATGTTGACAGATAATCTGTTCTTCCCGAGCAGAGATCATCAGCTGATTTACGTCAGTTAAAAATTTTTTTTTATAGTCATAATGCTTTGTACAGTTTAAAAAATCATTATGTAAGCCTTTTTGCTTACAATTTGTGAGTCAGTAGATGTTTTTCTGATTCTTGCACAAAAAGTTTAACATTTTGAGCAAATTACTTGTAAAAAAATCAAAACTTACATGTAAAAATTTCAAAATTTTTCTAAAAACTTAGGTGAATGATCATAGCATATAAACCATACAACAAACAAAGAAGCTGTTAAGGATATCGACCACATTTCATTCAAATTCTCTATGGGGATGCAATTCAAAAAGCTTTGTTACTTTTTGAACAGATCTCTTATAAAACTATTGATAGCGTGAACCTTGACTAGTTGCTAGTGATAAGTTGAAAAAACATATGGCAGTACATTGAGAATAACCCACCCACCAAGTTGGTCTAGTGGTGAACGCGTCTTCCCAAATCAGCTGATTTGGAAGTCGAGAGTTCCAGCGTTCAAGTCCTAGTAAAGCCAGTTATTTTTACACGGATTTGAATACTAGATCGTGGATACCGATGTTCTTTGGTGGTTGGGTTTCAATTAACCACACATCTCAGGAATGGTCGAACTGAGAATGTACAAGACTACACTTCATTTACACTCATACATATCATCCTCATTCATCCTCTGAAGAATTATCTAAACGGTAGTTACCGGAGGCTAAACAGGAAAAAAAGAGAGAGAGAGAGAGAGAGTACATTGAGAATAAAGAAATGATATATTTATTATACCCTTTGTAGTATTATCTCAGTGACTGTTTTATAAAAATTGGATTTTTTTTTATTTATAAAATTATGTAAGTGTTAGTTTGCTAGTTATGTGATTCCCTGGGGTGTCGGTGTTGCCTTCTATAGTCTTGACTCATATTACCTGTGCACCTGATTCATGAAGGTATAGTAAATGAAAATACAGCTGATTACAAATTTTGATTGCCAGACAGGATGTGTTGTTGATTAGAATTCAGTAACAGTTATAGATTTTTTATACAGCTGTTATGATCTAATAATAGTAAGAAAAATGTTTGAAGATTGTATTACTGTAGAAAGAATTTAATAATATATTTGTATATTTGTTTTTCAGGAATATAAAGATAAGTTAAGCAAAGTTATGCAGGTTAGACAAGAAGTTAAATCGCATTTAAAAAATCTTCCTGATCTATCATTACCTTCAGTTACCGGTAATTTAAAACCACTGCCATCTGCTGGTGATCTGTTTAGTCTTCACTGACCCAGGTATTATTCATACTTACTTTTAATATTAGATTATTATTATTATTATTAATCTTAAGTATTTAAATAGTTTATTTCATTATTATGTTAGTCAGTTGAACTATTTATCCCCTGAACCCAGTTGTAATCAGCAGGATTTTACCCACAGTAAATGATGCTTTTTTTTAAGGATTTATTACATCTTAAGTATATTAATTATATCAAGTTACGGTTTAATTGATCATACTTTAAATAATAGTAAAGGTAGAAGTACATTTACCAGAAAAACTATAAACTGCATTTGTTATTTTACAAACTATATCGATTTACAATTTATAATAATGCTGTTAAAGGTTTTTAAAAAACCTTTATTCTACTCTGAGTAATAAATTTTGCATTAAAATATACAGTACTATTTAGACAAAAAAAGGTTTAAACAAAACTAATTATGTATTTTCTGTACTGTCCATATATATATATATTATTAACACTTTATTTTAATTACATCATTTACACTAATTAAATAGTTTTATTATTAACAAAAAATGAAATCCCATCATGCTCTATCCAGAAACTGGTTCATTCCTTGTTTTAAATAAGAGAAAACTTAAAATGAAACATTTAAAAACCATTTTACTACAGAAGTTTAAAGCTCAGGCTTAGAACACGTGATACAGATAATGGATTAGTTCTGTGACTCATATATGAGGTCTTCGATAAGGATCTGTAGAAGTCGATGTCATGTAATAACTGCCTAAATGTAGATGCTACTATGGGGAGAAGAAATGTAGGTAACTTACATATGTAATACCTGTATCTATTTTTCCCAAGTAGTTTTGGAATAATTTTTGTACTTTAACCGCATTCATTTTAAAAAAAATTATTTCTTTAATACCCGGTTTCATAGTAATACAGTATAGAGACATTGTGTAACAGTACTCTGCAGAGATGTTAAGTTATTTGTATGCAGTCACTTACAGTAAAAGAATGCAGCATAATGAAATAATTAAGTAATTCTCAGCCTTAACTGAAAACTTTTTTTTCTCTCAGTGGTACTTCACTCTGCAGACTAAAACTTGGATCAACAGTTATGAGAACAGTGGTTGTGATACATCTGTATGTTCTTTGCCTGGATCGTCTGGTCAGCGTAATAGCATTTCAGCAGCAAATGATACATTTGAATCCTCTACATCATTTGCGCAAAATGATAATTCAGTTACTTCTTTTTGTTATAAAAGCGATGTTTCTAAAGCGAAGATTATGTGAGTTCTCAATGTTGTACAAAGTAAGTTATCCTTAAGTTCATGCGAAAATATTTATGCATCTTTTAAAATTATGTTTCCTGAAAATTCCAGCTTGCAGCTACTAAATCTTCTGTCATCAATCATGGCCTTGCACATTACTTTGATGGCACTGTAAACTCAGCTGCGTTCTTGTGTAAATTATGTGGTGCGCTTATTTTTTGATGAAGCATTAAATAAAATTGAACAGAGGGTTCAAATGGACATATATGTGCAATTTTTTGATACAAAAACAAATAAAGTAGGAACAAGGTATTATAAGAATATATTTTTGGGAAAGTCTGCTGCTCAACATCTTCTCTTTTATACAAGGTATCTCTCCCTCTAGATAAAAACAAAACATTACAAATATCTATGGATGGACACAATGTGAATTCAAGTTTTTAAAAAATGTTCAATGGTCAGCTGATAGAGGAATGCCCTGAAAGATAGTGGTGAATATTGGTGTTTGCAGTTTACATGTTGTAAATGAAACCATGAAAACAGGGATTGAATCCGTCTAGAATGACTAGTGGTTAGACAATGTGAAATGCTTAGAATGACCCTTGCTAATTTTGGGTGATGTAAAGAAATTTATTGACAATCAAAGAAACTTAAATCTAAGCGATGCACTATTGTTGAGCATTGTAAAGTCAGATTCCTAAAATGTAAATTGGCATTTTATAAATTGATTTCGTCTGACTACGAACCATTTTTAATCCAGTTTCAGAGCCTGGATTCTCCTGCTCCTTATTTATTTTCACATCGTAAATCGACTAAAAATGTTTCTTAGCTGTATAATTAAATCAAGTAATATATATGTAGCATAACTTCTTTGAAACATACTTCAATTGATCTTGCTCACTTAGAAAATTTCCACAAATTACAGAAAATTTATTTCGGATTTCAAACTACTAAATATCTGAAAGAAATAAAAACATCAGAAGGTGATGAATTGAGGTTTATTAGTTAAACTGGTTTCAAAGCTTGTTAAACGAAGTCCTTTAAAATATAAACTTGTGAGGGGTCTTATCATCATATTATATTCACCTGTGATCCTTCATGAGCCTGAATTTGGTTGTGACAAAATGAAGTGTTTATTGACAGCATTATATGAAGCTAATAAATTTACTGAAAGTATAGCTAAAAAAGCTAAAGAACAATATTCTTGGCTATGCATGGATGCTAAAGGAGCTCTGAGTAGCAAGTTCAAAAATTTTTTACCAGATACTGAAGATGATGACAGTAAAGAATTGAAAGGTAGGGGAAGTTGGATAAATTTTTTTCATTATTTTTAGCAAAAAAATAAAAATAAATTGTGTGTGTACCTGTGGGAATTAGTAAAACTATGCCTAATTTTTTTGCATGGAAACACAACAGTCAGAGGTGGCTTTTCCATTAACAAATCTCTTGTGGAGAATTTGCACAAAGAGACAATTTATCAATAAAAGGTTTTTATGTTAATGTTGGGGGTCAAGGAATGTCTTGTAGAAAAAATAAGACTTCTCTCAAGAAGAATAGAATAGAGCCCTGAAAAGGAAAGTGCAAGTATAAATTTAAAAAAACGAGGAAGAAAGGAAAAATTTGAGAGCTACATTCCTGGCAGAAGAAGAATAGATAGCCATCAACTTAAATAGAAAAGGGTAAATCATTAGGAACCTAGAGATATTGAAGACAAGTTACCCTGTGTTTTATATGTACATAATAATATATTAATGAGATCTCATATTATTATTTTTTTTAATGTTTGGTATATGTTAGAATAATGACAAAATATTTTTCAAATAAATGCTTCTTTTTTGGACAAAATAAGTTATTGTGTTACAATGAAACATTCACGCAAAGGATCATAACAGGAGACGAAAGCTGGTTTACGGCTATGACATCAAGACAAAAGTTCAGTTATCGCAATGGATTGTCAAAGGATCTCCACATCCCAAGAAAGCACGTCAGTGTCGATCCAATGTTAAGTTGATGTTCTCTGTTTTTTTCAATTTAATGGAATTGTGCATTTTGAATTATTGTCTCAAGGTGAAACAGTGAACTGTCTATCAAGGTGTTTTACAATGGTGATATGAAAAAATTCACAAAAAGAGACCAGAGTTGTGGTGAGACAACTCATGGTTCCTTCACGACGATAATGTGGCCGCACAGTAAGCTTTGTCAGTTCATCAGTTTTGTGCCAAAAATCAGATGACTGTCCTCCATCAGTTTCCCTGCTTGCCTGTCTTGGCTCCTTGCGATTTTTTTTTTTAATTTCCGAAATTAAAATCAGTGATGAAAGGACACTCTTTTAAAACTATTGATGACATTAGAGCAAATTCATCACGGACCTTAAAGGCCATTTCAAATGAGGCTATCCAGGACTGCTTCACCAAGTGAAAACACTGCTGGGAAATGTGTGTGAATAGGGAACATGAGTACTTTGAAGGGGACCAATAATCTGTAAAATTAATAATTTTTTTTTTGCCTTCAATCATTTGACTGGTTTGATGCAGCTCTTCAAGATTCCATATCTAGTGCCAGTCGTTTCATTTCAGTATACCCCCTACATCCTACATCCCTAACAATTTGTTTTACACATTCCAAACATTGCCTGCCAGTACAATTTTTCCCATCTACCTGTCCCTCCAATATCTAAGCAACTATTCCAGGATGCCTTAATATGTGGCCTACAAGTCTTGTCTCTTCTTTAACTATATTTATGCAAATTCTTCTTTCTTCATCAATTTGCCGCAATACCTCTTCATTTGTTACTTTATCCACCCATCTGATTTTTAACATTCTCCTACAGCATCACATTTCAAAAGCTTCTAATATTTTCTTCTCAGGTACTTCAATTGTCCAAGTTTCATTTCCATATAAAGCTAACGGTCCAAACACATACTTTCAAAAATGTTTTCCTGATGTGTAAATTAATTTCTGATATAAAGAAATTGTATTTCTGACTGAAGGCTCATTTTGCCTGTACTATTTGGCATTTTATATCGTTCCTGCTTTGTCCATCTTTACTAATTCTACTTCCTAAATAACAAAATTCTTCTACTTCCATAATCCTTTCTTGTCATATTTTTATATTCAGTGGTCCATCTACTTTATTTCTACTACATTTCATTACTTTGGTTGTGATTTTCTTTGTATTCATGTAGTAGTTCTTGCGTAGGACTTCATCCATACCAATCTTTGTTTCTTCTAAATCTTTTTTACTCTCAGCTAGAATTACTACATCATCAGCAAATCTTAGCATCGTTATTTATTCACCTTGCACTGTTACTCTGGATCTAAACTGTTCTATATATCATTAGCTAGTTCTATGTAAGATTAAAAAAAAATGAGGATATGGAACATCCTTGTCGGACTCCCTTTTTTATTACTGCTTCTTATGCTCATTGATTATTACTATTGCAGTTTGGTTCCTGTAAATTTAGCAATTGTTCTTCTATCTTCTATATTTGAACTTAAATTTTTTTAAATGCTGAACATTTTATTTCAGTTTACGTTATCAAATGCCTGTTCTAAGTCCATAAATGCCTTATATGTTGGTTTGTTTTTCTTTAATATTCCTTTTGTTATTAATCTGAGCACTAAAATTGCTTCCCTTGTCCCTATACTTTTCCTGAAACCAAATTGGTCTTTACCTAACACCTCTTTCATTCTCCTCTCAGTTCTTCTGCACAGAATTCGAGGTAAAATTTTTGATGTACAAGTAGTTAAGCTAATTGTTCTGAATTCTTCACATTTATCTGTTCCTGCTTTCTTTGGTATCATGACAATAACATTCTCTTTGAAGTCTGAGAGAAAATTTTTCATAAATATTACACACTCGTTAAACAAAAGTAACAATCTGTTACATGATTCTATGGTTCACGCCAAACCATAGGTATACCAAATGGAAAAGCCTTCCGTGTACCTTTCAGCAGCCATACTCGTAAATATACAGAACAATTAGTGCATACTATATGAGGAGAGGAACCCACGTCTTATCCTGATCACCAATTTTACACTGAAATTACAAATGATATGGCTTTTTAATTAAAGGTGTAATGTTTTTTCTATTTGATTTTCCGGAAAACTCGCCACATACATAACAAAAGACATCCACATCATTTACACAATTTTTAGGCATTATGACACTGCACTGTTAACAAACTTAAGACAGCAATAAGACTGAACAAAATTAATTCATTCCTAAATCCAGTATTTAATACAAACAACACAGCTGTGTTTTCAGCTACATTTTTTGACCTGCACAGACACGATTGATCTTGTCCATGAAGGCTCACTCTTCAGTATTAGATATGGTGTCATAATACGTGATTGTGATATGATTTAATTCTTTGTCTAGTATTGTTTATTTATAGCTTACAAATTATGTTAACAAAGTTACAATAAAAAATGAGCTAAAAAAGTACAATGTAGGAGCTTAAAAAGGTAATTGTACGTTGAAAAATGAAAAGAAATCCTTTAATTAAAATTTAAATTTTTTTTCAAAACTGATGGGCGATAGAAATATTCTGAGTTCATAGTTGTTTTCAGCATCAGAAAACAGATTAAAATCACGTATCGCATATTAGGAAACAAAAATTGTTTATCAGTGTTATTTTCTCTATTTCATCATTTTTTACAGGTCTAAGGTACATAGACTTAATATTAGATCTACTTTTATTCATATACTTTCTATTCAAGTTTTTAACATTAAGGTTTTTTGTAATCATACTACCTACATTACAAAAAACATTATTGAAATAATCAGCTAAATTTTTATCAGTTTAAATCAGCTGATTAGTTATAGGGCATTTTTATTAATTTGTATCTTTTTAGATTTGTTACTTTTCCTCATTTCTGCTTTACATAATTCCACTTTTTTTTTATTATTATTCTGTAGCTTAGTAACTTTATTTCATTCAAATCTATTTTTTGTCTCTTGC